>NW_006770402.1:960139-1012917 GCF_000442215.2 Lipotes vexillifer | reverse complement strand
GGGGACTAGTGCCTGTGTTGTGGTGTATGAATGAGCCTAGATCTTGTCTCTCTAGTGGGCAGGTCCACGTCTGGTGGTGTGTTTTGGGGTGTCTGTGGACTTATTATGATTTTAGGCAGCCTCTCTGCTAGTGGGTGGGGTTGTGTTCCTGTTTTGCTATATGGTTGGCATAGGTTGTCCAGCACTGTAGCTTGCTGGTCGTTGAGCGAAGCTGGGTGCTGGTGTTGAGATGGAGATCTCTGGGAGATTTTCGCCGTTTGATATTATGTGGGGCTGGGAGGTCTCTTCTTGACGAGTGTTCTGAAGTTGGCTCTCCCACCTCAGAGGCAGAGTCCTGACTCCTGGCTGGAGCAGCAAGAGCCTTTCATCCACTCGGCTCAGAATAAAAGGGAGAGAAAGTAGAGAGAATTAGTATAAGTAGGAGGAAATAGGAAAGAAAGAAAGAAAGAAAGAAAGAGAGGAGGGAAGGAAGGAAGGAGGGAAGGAAGAAAGAAAGAAAGAAGAAAAGAAAGGAAGAAGGCAAGAAGGAAAGAAAGGAGGGAGGGAGGGAGGAGGGAAGGAAGGAAGGAATGAGGGAAGGAAGGAAAAAATACAGAAAGAAAGAAGATACAGTAAAATAAAATAAAGTATAATAAAGTTATTGAATTAAAAAAATAATTATTTAGAGGAAAAAAAAAAGGGAAGGATAGAACCTTAGGACAAATGGTGGAAGCAAAGTTATAGAGACAAAATCTTACATAGAAGCATACACATATACCCTCACAAAAAGAGGTAAAGTGGAAAAAATCATAAAACTTGCTCTCCAAGTCCACCTCCTCAATTTGGGACGATTCGTTGTCTCAAAAAGGGAAGGAAGGAAGGAAAGATAGAAAGAAGGTAAAGTATAATAGAGTTCTTTAAATTAAAATTAATTATTAAGAAAATAAAAAAAAAATGGTCGGATAGAACGCTGGGACAAATGATGGAAGCAAACCTATACAGACAAGATCTCACACAGAAGCATACACATACACATTCACAAAAAGAGGAAAAGGGGAAAAAATGAGATCTTGCTCTAGAAGTCCGCCTCCTCAATTTGGGATGATTCGCTGTCTATTCATGTATTCCACAGAGGCAGGGTACATCAAAGTGATTGTGTAGCTTTAATCCGCTGTTTCTGAGGCTGCTGGGAGAGATTTCCCTTTTTCTTCTTTGTTCTCACAGCTCACAGGGGCTCAGCTTTCGAGATGGGTAAATGCAGGTCTGACAAGTGCCTCAGGGCAAGGAGATGAGCTAATAGACGCAACAACACGAGGAGCCACAAAATGGCTGCTGCTTCACTTCTGTCCCGGGAATCTCCCACAAGAATCTCATAAAGCATGGGAATTCTAGAAAATGTAGCCCAGCCTAGTCAAACTGACTTATTCTAAGGCCATCACACAAACAGATATGTATTGAAAGCAGCCAGTGAAATATAACACATAATTTACAAGGTAACAAATAATTGAATAAGCACTCTCTAAACTACGCACTTACAATTTTATATTCAGTGAAAATATCCCTCAAAAATGAAGACAAAATAAAGACATCATCAGATAAAAGAAAACAAATTTCTTGACAGACAACCTGCACTACAAGAAATGATAACAGAAACTGTTTAGGCTCAAGGGGAATGACACCAGAAAGAAACCTGGATCGTCAAGAAGGAATGAAGAGATGAAAGTGTTCTAGAATCAGTCAGTGGTGATGGCCGCACAGCTGTGAATATACTAAAACCCATTGAAGTGTATACTTTAAAGGGTGAAGTATATCTCGAAAAAAAAATTTAATTAAAAAAAATGAAGAGCATTTGAAATGGTAAACATGTAGAAAAATGCATACTAAAAGTTCTAACTTAGAATCTGGGACAGAGACAGATGAAGATTAATCTCCAAATAGGAACACAGAAGTTTAATAAATGAACTGGAACACTTAATATAGTAAGGGTTGGAAGATTCACTTTGGCTCTTTCAGAAGACACATTATTTCATTTAGGTCTCACTCTGTTCCTTGCACTTAAATAGTAAACATTACTCATTTACACAGCTGCCATTTCACTGAAATGAGTTATCAACCAAGTGACCAAAGTAAATTATTAAGTACCTAAATTACTCTCTAAAATTAAGTTTTCTCTTCTCTGAAGGAAATACTTGGAAAATAAATACATATGTAGTAAGTATAAGTTCAATCTCAAAATGAGCCAAAGATTTCAAATCAATCATGCCTGAATACCTCTTGGTCTTCACTGTCTTATATATATATATATATATATATATATATATATATGTGAAGAGTGGGGAAGGGAGAATATTTCCTTACATAGATCATAGAAGGGGGTGTATTAAGTAGTCAAAGTTTATATGGAAGTGTGACGAATGAACTATCTTAGTTGCAGCCCTTAGGGGAAGAAATATTTTTTTGGAGAAAACCCTTGACAAGCCACTGGGTTGGGAGAAGAGAGCCAAAACTCAAGGCTTATAAAATTCAGTAGGAGAAAAGAGCTCTGACTATTCTGCAATAGGATTTGAGAGAAGAGCAACAGGACTAGATTCTGAAATTTCAGTTGAAGAAAAGATAAAGAAAAAAATTTGAAAAACATTTGCCTTTGTGTGGTTTGTTTTTCTGTTGCATAAATTTCCTGTCTTCAGTATAATCTTATGCACACAAATAATTTGGTGGAAATAGAGGACAACGAATTCCACTTGGGTGTATGCTGTATAAAAAGGGGATATATAAGAGAAATGATGGAATGGTTCTTATACTGAATTATTTTGACAAACATAGAGCAGGAGGGGGCCGTTAGAACCACCCCTAGTCTTGCAAATCCATTCGAATTTGAGGGAAAAATTGTTCTTACAATCAGTGGACTGGGGAATTTGCATTTGTGATTTTGATTTTAAGAGGCAGGGAGATCCTAGTTGATATCTGGATTATGGTTAGTGAGAAAAATATTTCTAAATGAATACAGTATTGGTTTTCCATAACAACTTACCACATATTTCATGGCTTAAAACAGTACAAATTTATTATCCTACAGTCCTATAGTTCAGAAGTCTGACATGGGTTTCCCTGTACTAAGGGTGGGCAGGGCTGTGGTCCTTTCTGGAGGCTCTAGAGGAGAATTGTTTCTTTGCCTTTTGCAGCTTCTGGAGGCCACCCACACTTCTTGACTGGTGGCTCCCTGACACCATCTTTAAAGCCAGCATTAATGGGTAGAGTCCTGTCTACATCTCAACTCTCTGTCCTCTTTCCCTAGTCTCATCTCCTTCTCTGACTAGAGCTGGGAAATTTCTCAGCATTTAAGGACTCATGTGATTTTATTGGGCCCACCTGGATATCTTGAATGATCTCCTATCTCAAGGTCATTAATCTTATTCACCTCTGTAAAGCCTCTTTTGCCAAGAAAGGTAATATTTCACATGTTCTGGGGATGAGAATGGGGACATATTGTGGGGGAGGCAATATTTTGCCTATCTACATATATGAAAGCAGAAATTGTAGTGAATGAATATATTATATACTGAATATTATTGATTAGTTTAAGCAGAACTTTAGCATTTAAATAATATTTTAAAACCATAAATATGAAAACAATTAACTATTATTCTGTCAATAATAATAACTTTACAGCAAACCCATTAAAATTGTTTTCCCAACCATCAGGAAATACTGCACTTTCCACTCCTACAACTGTGCTGAATGTGATGCACCTTTACTGTGGAGAAACAGCAGAAACTTTCTGGGGGGCTTTTCTTGTTTATGGAGCTGGCACTGAGGTGTATTTTGTACAATGAATTAAAACCTTGTGCACTGTATCCCATAGTGGTACTTCTATGAATGGAGATTAGGTACTGAAATACTATTAATAGTACACTTGGACTAAGTTCTAGGTGAAATACATTTATATGGGCTTGCTTGCCTAGAGGCATAATGTTAATTTTTCCAGGAGAAAATGTGCAGTTTCTTTACAACTGTATTATAAATAAGCACAAGCCTCTTGTCAGTTAACAACAGCCTGTATTTATAATCCCTGTTTATGCATGTAAAGATATACATGCACATAAGAGGAAGCAGTGTAGGATAATGGGAAGAGCCCTTGATTGGGAGACAAGTGTTTGGAGTTCAAGTTCTACTACTGAATAGCTGTGGGAGGAAATTGGATCAGATGATCCCCAGGGTCTTCTATTTGGGGCATTCTGTGCCTCTATGTCATTTCTTTAGTAGCAGAAATCAGAATTCTGTGGTGAAAGCCTTAGGCTTCATGAAGAGCTGCCATTGCAGACTGGTCAGCCTTCACGATAGCTGTTAGGATGCAGCTCCTCAGCAAATCACCTATCTTCTATCTCTTACACTTAAAAATACCACCATCTCCATACCATGATCTCTGGATATCAGGGCTTTCAAGCACATCTGAGGCTAAGTAGGTTGAGTCTGGAACATATTTTTTCTTAAACTGGAACTTAAGCCCTTGATTCTGTTGGAAAACATGGCCATTAAAAATTGAATAAATAAGACTGAATGAAGGAGTTGAACTATCATATCATTCTACAAATACTTTGTAAACATCTCCTGTGTGTCAGGCACTATTTTATTAGGTAGACAGTAAGTAGACAACTACCTCTGCCCTTGTAGAGTGTATATACTAGTGGAGTGGAAAATTTTAAAAAAAACATAAAAATAAGTAAAACTTATAGTACATAAGGAAACAGTGAGTGCTAGGAGATGACAACAAAAAATAACAGGATGAGGGAGTTAGGATTTGGGGTGAATGTCACAATTTAAAATAAGAAGTCAGATCAGGCTTCATAGGAAAGGTGAATTCTGAGACATGAAGGAAGTAGAACATGGATATCTGGAGGGAAATTGTTCTAGGCAGAGGGAATAGCCACGGCAAAGGACTAAGATGGGAACATGACTGGTGTTCTCTAGAAAGAACTTGGAGGCTGATGTGTCTGAAGTGGAGTCAGAAAACTGGAGAATAATAAGAGATGTGGTCATAGCATTGTCTTGGCCATATTGTGTAGGGGTGTGTTGGCCATTGTTAAGAGTTTGGATTTACTCCAGACGAAATGATGAAACATTCAATTTTCCTGAGCAGAGGAAAGGCAAGATCTGATTTTCTTGTTACCATGCTTATTCTAGCTGCTGTGTTGAAAATAGACGGTTGGAGCCAAAGGAGAAGCAGAGAGAACAATTAGGAACCTTTTGCAATAATCCATGTAGGAGATGATGGGGGCTTGGACCAGTATGGTAACAGTGGAGGTGGTGAGAACTGGTCAGATTCTTGATGTATTTTGAAGATAGAGACACTAGGATTTCCTGATTGATATGCTATGGTGTAATAGTGAAAGAAATCCAGGATAACTCTGAAATTTTTGTCCCCAGCAACCCAAAGATACAGATCCGAAAGACTGGAGTTCAGTTTTGGAAAAATTAAGTTTGAGATGTCAAGTAGGTGATAAGAAATATGAGTTGGAATTCAGACTTATCTCTGGTCTGGAGACATAGATTTTGGAATCATTGGCAAACAGTGGATACATAAAGCCACAAGAGTTGATGTAAATCACCAAAGGAATGAAGGTAGAGAGAAAAAGAAGACCGAGGACTGAATGCTGGAGCATGCCAATGTTAAGAGGTTAAGAAAATGAGGAAAGATTAATAAAGACCAAGAAGGAACAATCAGTGGTACCAGAGGAAAACCTAAAGAGTATGATGTCCTGGGAACTAGCAAAAAAGAAAGTATATCAAGAAAGAGGGAGCTAATGATTTTTTTCAAATTTATTTGTTAGATCAACTAATACCAGGATTTAGATCAGTGGGTGAGCAATGTAGAAGTGTAATGGCCCATGTAACCTTGTCTTACCAGTGAACCTTGATAAGAGCAGTTTCAGTGGTTTAAGAGTGAAAGGGAGGGCCAGAATTAGAGAGTAGGGAAATTGTTCTAGGCAGAGGGAATAGCCACGGCAAAGGACTAAGATGGGAACATGACTGGTGTTCTCTAGAAAGAACTTGGAGGCTGATGTGTCTGAAGTGGAGTCAGAAAACTGGAGAATAATAAGAGATGTGGTCATAGCATTGTCTTGGCCATATTGTGTAGGGGTGTGTTGGCCATTGTTAAGAGTTTGGATTTACTCCAGACGAAATGATGAAACATTCAATTTTCCTGAGCAGAGGAAAGGCAAGATCTGATTTTCTTGTTACCATGCTTATTCTAGCTGCTGTGTTGAAAATAGACGGTTGGAGCCAAAGGAGAAGCAGAGAGAACAATTAGGAACCTTTTGCAATAATCCATGTAGGAGATGATGGGGGCTTGGACCAGTATGGTAACAGTGGAGGTGGTGAGAACTGGTCAGATTCTTGATGTATTTTGAAGATAGAGACACTAGGATTTCCTGATTGATATGCTATGGTGTAATAGTGAAAGAAATCCAGGATAACTCTGAAATTTTTGTCCCCAGCAACCCAAAGATACAGATCCGAAAGACTGGAGTTCAGTTTTGGAAAAATTAAGTTTGAGATGTCAAGTAGGTGATAAGAAATATGAGTTGGAATTCAGACTTATCTCTGGTCTGGAGACATAGATTTTGGAATCATTGGCAAACAGTGGATACATAAAGCCACAAGAGTTGATGTAAATCACCAAAGGAATGAAGGTAGAGAGAAAAAGAAGACCGAGGACTGAATGCTGGAGCATGCCAATGTTAAGAGGTTAAGAAAATGAGGAAAGATTAATAAAGACCAAGAAGGAACAATCAGTGGTACCAGAGGAAAACCTAAAGAGTATGATGTCCTGGGAACTAGCAAAAAAGAAAGTATATCAAGAAAGAGGGAGCTAATGATTTTTTTCAAATTTATTTGTTAGATCAACTAATACCAGGATTTAGATCAGTGGGTGAGCAATGTAGAAGTGTAATGGCCCATGTAACCTTGTCTTACCAGTGAACCTTGATAAGAGCAGTTTCAGTGGTTTAAGAGTGAAAGGGAGGGCCAGAATTAGAGAACATGAATATCAACAACACTTTCAGGGAACTTTGACGCCAAGGGGAATAGTGAAACTGTGGTTGAAATTGGGTGAAGATAAAGTTTTTTTGGAAGGGGAAAAATAATAGTATGTTTGTGTGTGGATAGAAAGAACACAATTAAAAGAAGAAATTGGTAATTTTGGAGAGAGAGGTAAGAATTGCTAAAGTGGTCTGTTTGAGCAGGTGAGAGGAATGTGAGCTAGTGTACAAGTGAAAGGTTGATTTAATTAGGGGCCCAGAGAGTGGATCTGGAGCTATGCTGTGCAACAGAAAGAGAATATGAACCATATATGTGATTTACTTTTTTCCAGTACCCACATTTAAAAAGTAAAATTAAAAGATGAATTAATTTGATAATGTATTTATTTATCCAATACACTCAAAATATTATCACTTCAACACGTAATAACAATTATTAATGAGCAATTTTACATTATTTTGTACTAGATATTCAAAATCCTATGTGTGTTTTGTATCTACAGAACATCTTAATTTGGTCACTAAATTTTCATCAGAAATACTTAATTGGTATTTAGATTTCACAAAACAAAACTGATCAAATGTAGATTTTTATACATAAGCATTCCAAACATATTTAATATTTGCCAATGACTGAATTGAGCATTCAACTTTAAATCTAAATTTACATTAAGTAAAGTTAAATAAGATTCAGCGTTTGGTTTCTCAATGATACAGGCCACGTGAAGGTGCTCCATGGCCACATGTTGCTGGTGGCTATAATATTAGATAGGCAGCTCTGGAGTCTCAGGAAGAATGGCAGAGGATATTGAAACAGATGCTGGAAGGTAGGTAGATGTGGTGGAGCAAGTGCTGGGAATTCTCATTTGAACGTCCCAATTTTCTTAGTAAAGTACAAAGCAATATCACTGGCTTAGGATAAATGTATTAATCAGATCATAGCAGGAAAAAAGTCAAAACTCAGTTGTTTCAAGAGTCTTACTAATGAGTCAGAAGCGCTAACCACAAGGAGACTAGCACCAGAAGAAAGCTGTTTCACTCCTAGGCCTAAAGGAGAAAGGGAAGGAAACAGTGGTGAGAGGAGGAAGCCGTAGATTTGGGGGGATGCAGAGACTGGCAGGACCACAGTCCACAGCAGGCAGGAAGCACGGGCCCCTTTCTTCCGCCCTTTGACATCCTGCCAAAGACTCCCACTTTAAACTCTGGGAAGCCAGACAGCAGGGCCCTAGATGATGCATTTATAGGGGTCAATTCCCAGAGGGCAGAGGAGCAGAAAAGGGTAGAGCATAGGTAGGAGCAAATGGAGACATGAGCAGTTTTGGGGAGGAAGTATAAGTTTGAGGAGAGAGTTGTGAAAAAGTCATCTAGAAAAATGAGAGAGTAAGTGAAATAGGATTTTTCTCTTCTCCTTTCAACAAGTATGCATTAGGTGCCTAATGCATGCAGTATGCACCTTGACTTGTTAAGTCCTGGGAATAGAGTGTTGAGGAAGACAAATCTCTTCTTTGTCCTACTACTGGGGGGACATAGGCAATCAACAAGTGAACAAATAAAATATAATCTTAGATAGTGATAAATTCCACTTAGACAACTAGAGTATTTGGAATGAGATTGAGGCTATATTGAGGCTACACCAGGGTAGTCAGGAAGGACTTCTCTTAGTTATATTTGAACTTGTCTCTGAATGATTTGAGGGAAGCAGTTATGCAAAGATCTGGTGAAGAATATTCTTGACACATTAAGTGCAAAAGCCCTGAGACAGGGAAACTGATGTCTTAGTGAGAAAGGTATAAGAACAGTGTGGCTGGATGGTATTGAATTAGGAGAAGCACCATGCAAGATGAGATTGAAGAGGTAAGATGGCACGTGAAGATCTTTTTCTTGTTGTTGGTCTTAATGTGAAGCCTTGAAATATTTTATCAGAAAAATAATATGATCTGATATGATTTTCAGAAAGATTACTCTGGAGGCTGTAAGGAGGATGGGCCAAACAAGGCAAAACTGAAAGTAAAACTATCAAAGAAAAAGGCTGTTGCAGAAGTCCAGAGGAGAGTGACTTGGATGAGGGCGGTAGGAGCTGAGATGCTCAGATACTGTGAAATCTATTTTTGAGTAGAGTTGATAGAATTTTCTGGCTTTGCTTCACCTCTCCTTGTCTCTCTACTTTCTTCTTTCCTTCCACAAATGCTCAATGGCAGGGTGCTAGTACTAAGGATCCTAAGGTAATTACGGTACGTTTCCTGATCTCAGGACAATCCTCAGGCAGTGGAGGGAAGGGAGGTGGGGAAGGGAGTGAGAGTGCATAGAACAGAGTTGTACATGAGGTTGTGTGCCTTATGCTAAAGATACTATGATATGTACACCATAAATAGGAGAGTGATAATTCTACTGGGGGAGACATCCAGGAGGGAGAAACTCTTTATAGAAAAGGTAATGCTTGAGCTGAATTTTGAAAGATGAGTAGGTGTTTGTTTGCTAGGCAAACAAAGATGGAAGGAGTGCTCCTGGCAGAAGAAGCAGTGAATGCAGAGGCCAGGCCGTGTGAAATATCCCGGCTTTTTAAAAAAAATTTATTTAATTAATTAATTTATTTATTTTTGGCTGCGTTGGGTCTTTGTTGCTGTGTGCAGACTTTCTCTAGTTGCAGCGAGCAGGGGCTCCTCTTTGTTGTGGTGCATGGGCTCTAGGCATGCGGGCTTCACTAGTTGTGGCAGGCAGGCTCAGTAGTTGTGGCACATGGGCTTAGTTGATCTGCTGCTTGTGGCATCTTCCCAGACCAGGGCTTGAACCCATGTCCCCTGCACTGGCAGGCAGATTCTTAACCATTGCACCACCAGAGAAGCTTTATCCTGGCAATTTTGAGGAACTGCAAGTCATGCAGTTTTGTATGGTTTGAGGTTGAGAAGAGTGGGTGGATGAGAAGGAAATGAGAAGTTAGATGAGAAATGTAGCTGAAAAAGTAGGCTGGGGCTTGGGCACTGAATATCTTCTATGCTCTGATAAGGAGTTTGGACTGTGTCCCTTAGGCAAATGAGAATCTTTAAAGGGATAAATAAGGAAGCTCTTGATTAGGTTTGATTTTTTAGAAATGGCATAATGTTAGCAGCATAGAGAAAGGATTAGGAAGAGGGCAAGACAGGAGATAAGTCAGAGATATTTTAAAAAATTAATAACTTGATTTGTATCAAAAATTGTATTAAATTAATAATTGATTACAACAATTCACAATTCATTTTGTATTGTTTTCCTTTGTTGCATTTATATAATGTTAATTTAAATCAAAGAAAGTTATTTTTCGGTCTATGTGTGGTATTATTATATAGAAAATGTCCAATTTCTCTCATAATTTCTAGAAAATTTGTGCTGCTGCATGTTGGGACCTGCCAGCCAGATGGCCCCTTTGACATTCTGTGAGCTTGTGACTAGAGCCGACAGAAAGCTCCTTTCACTGATGTTAGAGAGTAGTCCAGTTAAGATAGCATCTATGTTGATATTATCAACTACAACCTTAGTAAGTTAGTTCTCAGTGAGTCAGATGTGCTTACAGGTTTCAGCAACCAAACTCTACCTATGGCTGGCAGGGTTTAGGTGTGACTCGTGTGAACACCATGTAGAGATATGTGTATTGTCTAATGATGCCATCTCTGAAAATGAGAGAGAAAATTGACTCAAAGTCAGTGTGTTCTTGGAAGGCCAACAGCCTAGTACTGTTACTGCAACTACTCTCATATTTGTATAGAATTTTCTAGCTTGCGAGTTATCTTAAAAAGTATTTGGTAAACCCCCTGGTACACAAAAAGTCCTCAAGGTAGTCATTTTCTCTCATTATCTGTATTTCTGTAACACCAGATTCTTTATACTTTGGTGAATATCAAGTGACAGGACAAGATCAATGAAAACAACAACTTGGTCCTAGAACACAGCCATTTTTTAATGTTTAAAATTTTCAAATGCTGGATGAGATGTATATGAAAAGTGGAATATGGCAGAATATTTGAGTACCTGCTTAGTTTTAAGTTCGATTGGGACAATTTCAGGAAGGGCAGGAAAAAATGCTGATGGAATTCTGAGTTGCACAATCCTAAACCACAAGGCACAGCTCTAGGTAACACAGAAGCATGTGCAGCTGGAAAAATTAGCCAAGGGATGTCAAGTTTGGATCAGCTCTTTTGGCAGAACGGGCCAACCTTGAGTCTAGAGGGCAGCTTCCCCAGGCATGGTTTAGACATTCACCAAAATAGGATCAATTTTAATTGTCCACAGGATGGAAACGGCTGTTAGTTCAACGTTATCATCTTCCATCTTTCTCCCTTGCAAAGATTTTGGTTCTTTAACACTCAGGAAAAATGTCATAATTTCCATGAAGCCCAATCCAATCTAACAAGAAGAAATAATTTCTCCTTTCTCCTGATAGGCATTACTAAATGTTAAGTGAATAAAGTAGTATCATCTTGAAAAAGATAAACATACAAATCTGCTCAGATATCTTTATATTCATACACATATAGGACACTTTAATCTGAAGAGAGACTTAACAATTGGAAATATGTTAAACTTTTTCTTTATCTCTTCCTTGTTCCCTTTCAGTTCAGTTTCTTCTTTAAATATTCCCTTTTCTCCTAAATACTGTCACCAGACAGTTATCATATTCAGATGCTTTAGTGAAGATTTTTATTTCCATTTGCATTCTCTGGTCAATTTTGAGATGGGTGTCTGCTTTGCTGTGATTAGTATGGAAAGGAAGCAGCTGTGAGTAGGGAAGTGCTAGCAATGAGGATTTTTGCTTTTTATTTTTTTGCTGTTGGTAGAAATTGTCTAAATAACAGGTGTCTATCATCATAAGTGTGAGAACATGTTATTTTTATCACTATGAGGGCCAGATCCAGCCTCTAGGTACTCATGTGAACTCAGAGAAAAGTCAGCTATGCTGAGTCCCTGAGAGTAGATTTCATGTATATGTTTCTGTGTTTTGCCCTTCAATTGCTTCCATATGTAAAAATTACATTCCTTAAGCATTTCTACCAACGTTTGCCACAAATATCATGAATATAAACATACCATTGGCTTTGACATAATACCAAACTTCCCTTCAAAATGAAAACAGACCATTGGCATTTAACACCTACAATTATAAGTAGCAGATGAGGTAATTTCAGTCATTCTGAAAAACACAAACCCTCTGTCACTATTCTCCCACCCAGCCCTGAAAATGCCTGATGCTGGCTTGAAACACTCGCACATTCCAAAGATACATTTTAAGTATTTTTATGCTAGTGGCAACATACCATTAGCAACAGGCAAGATACTAAAACCCTTTCTTATTAATTATTTTAATATAAAGTGACTAATTTTGTGGATGGTAAATCCTAGCGCATGAATGCACAGAAAAGCACAGAGCCATGCCCCATGCACGACTCCGCTCTGTACACTCAGAGTTCAGATGGCATAGCAAATTACTCTCCTTCCAATCATTTAGGTCATCAGCACTCACTTGCTGTGAGTACATAGCCTTTTAATTTAGCTTCTCTACCTAAAACAGCATGAGCCAAGCAAAGTATGTCTATAAGAAAAACACAATGTGCTGATTGCTGTAGTCTCTTAGGCACATTTTGCTGAGCCATGCTGTACAAGGGGAAAGGAATATGACTGCTTGGTGTCATTGGGCAAGAGTGGAGATGGATTTTAAAAGTGATATAATGATGATTCCCAACTTATTGAAGACAGAACGGATAGATGTATATTTTATAATCTCTGGTAACTAATTTCAGGAGAAATTATGTTTTTCATTTAGATTTAAATTACTTGCTGCCAATGGCACATTTTGTTCATCAGCATATAACCACCTTTCATTCTTAGCAGTGCTGTGCTCATTGTAGGCATTCAATAAATGTTTTACTTGATTTGAAAGCGTTATCTAAAAATTGGTTCTCTAGTTAATTATATGTCTTCTATTTTTAGTAGTTACTGAGAGCAGGAATGGTGTCTTTTGTGCTATCTGTAAAACTTATCAAAGTGCTCTATGCATAGTAGTTTCTTAACAAATATTTTTGAACGGAATGTTATCGTATTAAAATTAAAGGAGTTTTTGTTTCCAATAGAGTTGAGTTAACAAGTGGCTTTAATGTGCATCTAGTTTGGTTTTTTTTTAATTTTTAATTTTTTTGCGGTACGCAGGCCTCTCACTGTTGGGGCCTCTCCCGTTGTGGAGCACAGTCTCCAGACGCACAGGCCCAGCAGCCATGGCTCACAGGCCCAGCCGCTCTGCGGCATGTGGGATCTTCCCGGACCAGGGCACGAACCCGCGTCCCCTGCATCGACAGGCAGACTCTCAACCACTGCGCCACCAGGGAAGCCCTGTTTTTATTTTTTAAAATTGTTTTACAGATATGTAAGTTCAACTGCTTGACTGGGATTTGATTCCTCTCTGTCCCTCCCTCACCAAAGTCCCAATAGGAAACAAGTTCTGTTTGCTTTACCATCAAAATATAGTCTGAATTTTTCATTTTTCTCTATCCCAATTACTATTACCCTAGTCTGAGCCACTTGGACACTCTCCTTGAGAACTGCAAGCCTCACCACCGGCCCCGGTTCTACACTGCTGTCCCACTGCCCTCTATCTCTTGACACAGCAGGTGGAAGCATCTTAAAAAAAAAACAAAAAAACCCCAGAAAACAGGTAATTTCACTCTCCAGTTTAACATTCTCCACTAGCATCTGCTTTGACTCAGAATCAGATCTGAGTTCTTTACCAAGTCCTAAAAAACACTACACCATTTGGCCCTTACTTGTTTCTCCCTGATGGTCTTCCTGCTCCCCTCTTCAGTCACTATCCTGCTGCCACATCAATCTTTGTTCTATTTTTCCAGTGGTCTATGTTTATTCCTCCCACTTCAGGGCCTTGGAATCTGCTCTTTCTTGTGCCTGAAATTCTCCTCGTTCATATCTTTGCGTAGCCAGATCCTTGGCAATCAGGTCTCAGCTCAAAGATCACCCCCTCAGATAGCCTTTGCTGCTCTCCTATCTGAGGTGTCATTGTGTCATCCACTCACTGTCCTGTCACTGTATTTTATTTTTTTTAAGCACCCATCCTCATCTGATATTTGTTATTTTGTTTGTTTATTGTCTTTCTCCTTCAACTAGAATTTAAATTCCACGAAAACAAAGACTTTGTTGGTCTTGTTTATACTGGTATATAGAAAAAAAATGTTGAATCAGTAAACATACATATTTTCGGGGCAGATTTTGACTCTAACTAGTAAGAAAACATAATGAAAGCATACTGTTTGTGATGATTTTCTTTAACCAGAACCCCCTGTTAAAGGTCATAGATTTAGAAGAACTTATTTCTCAACTGTTTTCTTTTGATATGTTGGGAATCATCCTATTGATCAAAACTTCCAAAATGTAGTTCTGAAGAATTTTATGTATTCTGAGATATAGAGAAATGGTTCAAGAGGTTTGGCTTTGAGTTACAATATATATAGTACTATTTTTTAGTCTAGAAAAAATGAGTGAGTGAGACCAACCACTTTCTAATTTAGTTTAATGTTTTAAAATATTTTAGTGAATGACCTGAATTTCAAGCTGGAGAATATAGAAATACATATACATACAAGTACATGTATATGTTTATGGTTATGTATGTGTGTGTATATATATATATGTACATGTGAGTATGTGTATTATATATTATATATATATATATATATATACATATATATAGTTTGCTCATGACAACTAATTATAGAATTATTAGATAGTTGGTACAGTACCTACAGAGTTTAAAATGATTCTTATTAACTTGAAAAACTTGTCAGAAATAAACAGATTGAAATTCAGCAAGAAAAAGTGCAGAGTAATATGTTTTGGAATTAAATGAATTATTATTATTTTTTTACCCATTTAATTACCTCAAGTCATTCTAAAATATTTTATGCCAGATTTATGTATTATGGTAGATACCTGCATGCATAATGTGGTTTTGGTTTAGGTATTTTTTATAGAACAACAGCATCTAAAGCCTTTCTTACTATATCTCCCTATCCTAATATATCTCTTTAATACATGCCATTCTGTATGAAGTTGCAACCTTGCAGAGTCATTACACTAGGTTTAAGTCATTATTTCAGGTTCTTCTTTGAAACACAACTACTTTCTGTTTCCACAATAGGTTGTCAGAGCTCTGGGATCCTGATCTCAAAATTTAAGGATGGTAGAAAGAGAGCCAGAGAGCAAGATGGTATTGGAATGTGGGGCAGTGCCAGGGTGGTAGGCCACATGTGGAAGTACTGAGTGCTAACTGCCTGGAGGGGTGTGCATCATTGGGATAAGCAGGGTGTAGAAAAGACTGGTCAGCAGCTGCCGAAGCCCAATTCACTTACCTTGCAGTTGTGCCTTAGGCAGGCCCTGTCATCACACTCCTTTTGGTGCTAAGCCCAGATCAATGGGGACTGATTAATGCCGAGTACCTTATGGTTCGTACATTTTATGATCCTACTCGTGTATCCCACTATCATGTTCCCTTTCTTAACTAGAGTCCCACACTGGTGATCCATTGTCATCGTATCTACTATGATTCCTGATTCTTCTCCTCCTTCCTCATACATCTGGTCCTCTTCTGCCATGTAACTGGGCAGCCTTTTAATCTGGGGCTCCAGAATTTCTTTTCTTTTGTATTTTTTATAATGAAAAGACCTGAATATATGATTCTGTCAGTATAAGCTCTGCTTATAATAAATTGAACTGCCAACCTGAATGAAACATATATCCTTATAAGAACTTAAAGCTCAGAGTTTGAAAATAGGCAGTAATATTTTCAACCAGCTTTTGAGTACTTGGGATTGCCATCAGGGACAAAGAAGATTACAGAAAAAACAATGCATGCAGGAATAAACAGTGAGAAGCAGCAGACAGAGCATGTAAGTTATATGATAAGAGAAACCCAACAGGTGGTGAATGTAGCAAGGGCAAGAGACCCCTGCCCACCTTCATTCATCTCCCGTTAAAAAACAAAAACCAAAAAAAAAAAAAAAAAGAAGATTAAAGGGAACAGAGAGAGAGATAAAATGTAAAACCTTACTTAAAAAAAAAGAGTACAATTGATAGGCAAAAGTAAACTCTTCCCTGGCTTCATTACTTCTAATCTACCAACTCTACATTATTTATTTCTACCAAACTAATCTTCCTAAATTACAACTATGATTATGTCTCTCACATGCTTCAAGTGGGTGCACACACACATACATGCTTGTGTGTGCACGTGTGCACACCCACCCACCTCCACACACATACACTCCCCCCAGCATTTCATTGAATAACCTCCTTTCCCTGGCTTTCAATATCCCTTACTTCGTCACTCCATTGGGTGGTACTGTTATTAATGGCAAAGCTCCTCTTGTTCTTTCCAGATTGTTACCAGACTGTTAACTCCATCATATAAACCACCTTAATATTCATGGTTGTATTGCCAGTGTCTGGCCTACAGAAGAGTAAGTGTATTGAACCCTTACTGCTTCAGAGCTTTTGCTCATTCAGTTCTCCGTTTGGAATGGCTTCTTCCACTTATCTGTAGATACCATAATTATGCAACATTTCCAGACCATTTCAGTTAGTTTTTCATGATTCTACCCAAGTGGAATCATTTCATCATTTCTATATCACTTGAAAATATTTTTAGTATCTACTTCCATATGCTATCTTATGTAATAATTTTCTGTATTATTGTCTTTCTGACTAGGAGATGGTAAGCTTTTGAAAGGTAAAGTCTATTTCTTACTTTTGGCATCTAATACAGTTCTTTGTACAGACAAGTGTGCTTAGTGTTTCTTGTAATGAACTTATGAATTGACCGAAAAATATATAGGGAGAAGAGGCTCTCAGTTCAAATAAATTATTCTGTTCTGAACCCACTCTGGATTTTAAAAAATTGTATTTGTTTATCTATCACCTAGTTACTCATTCTTCTAAAGATATAAATATGTTTCTGAGAACTCTGCTATTTATTTGTACAGAATTAGGAATTTAGTATGATTTTCATATCTTTGAAAATAAAAGACTGTGTGATTCATCTCTCAGCTGTCTTCACAGGATGAGATATTCTTCCTATTAAAGATAAAACAATGTAAAACCATCACTCCTGAATTGAGACAAAATGTTAACTAAAACAAGACACTGGAGAGGTGCTACTCAGTTTAATCCATATGAAAATATATTTCACACTGATTTGTGAATTTGTGGAATACTGTGTAATTTGGTAAAAAGATCTAGAACTTCTAACATTCAATTACAGCACAGGAGTACCACAATTGGTATTGTCACAAAATAATATGCTAATACCATGCAGAGACAAAGCATTATTCTGGAACACTGATAGAATTTTTCTTTTAAGGTACACAGAACCAATTAATGCTGCCACCATCTTGTCAAGACAAGATAGTCGTCCTCTTCCTCAGGGTGTGTTTTGTTTTCCTCCGTACTGGTGTTTCTGTATACTACTGTTTCCCAATGTTTTTCAATCTGTGAAACATCTGTGACCTTGCCAGGGCTGGTAGGGAGATGGGATTTGGATAAAGGAAAACTGAGGAAGAAAGGAATGACAGCTAGCAGCTGCAAAGGTTTGCAAGCTCACATGTATATACCCCATGTATCTTGCATCATTCCTTCTCACTCCATGGAGGTATCACTACTTCTACTGTCAGCATTCTACCCTCTACCATCTTGGTTTAAAAAAAAGACAAAGAGGGCTTCCCTGGTGGCACAGTGGTTGAGAGTCCGCCTGCCGATGCAGGGGACACGGGTTCCTGCCCCAGTCTGGGAAGATCCCACATGCCGCGGAGCGGCTGGGCCCGTGAGCCATGGCCGCTGAGCCTGCGCGTCCGGAGCCTGTGCTCCACAACGGGAGAGGCCACAGCAGTGAGAGGCCTGAGTACCACAAAAAAAAAAAAAAAAAAAAAAAAAAGACAAAGAATTAGTGAGGAAATCCAGAATGTCAGTAAAACAAGATGTCCTAATATACGTCTTTGGAGACAGTGGTCTGTGACAATATTCGTCACATAATAATAAAAAACTAAACAATCTCCTAACTTAAAACAAGAACAACTTAGTACTTGCTATTATTAATTGTGAAACTTTAAAGCATTAAGTTATGAGAACTCCAAGTAATAGATTTGGGAAATAAATAAAATGAAAAATCTCCTCAAAAGAAAAAAAAAATTTCACCAAAGAACAGGTGAAAAAAAACATACAAAATAGTAACAAAAATTATCAAACTAAGACTGGTATTCCAGGGAGTTTTCTTCTTAAAAATCCTGACTTTGGACAGTACTTATTAGTATCTTTTATGATCACAGCTACTTTATATCTGGACATCTTCCTTCCTTTATTGAAAATAAAAGCTTTGTCATGGATGAATGGAATCTTGTAAAGCACTTCTGAGTTATTTAGAAAAACAAAATGACATGTGAGCTTAATATGTTACAACATTTTGAGTGAACACATTTTGAAAGTTCTTTGCATCTAAATGTTTTCTGAAATCTAGTTAGGTAATAATTGAAGAGGCAGTGACTATTTGTTGTCTTTGCCTTTATGCTTTGCAAAATGTACAAGTTATATTTATCCGAAAGTAACTGTGCTGTACGAAGTTGGTGGGTGTACTTGATATGTCAGGGGATGGCTTTAGTTCTCATCCACTTTCTCATCCAGCACTGGTATACAGACATTGAACTATTGATGACAAAATAAATTTTTTCCATTATACTCATGAATTGGTGGGCCTTTTAAAGTGCAAATATTTGGGTGCCCCTCTTGACCGTATAGAACTGTCTTAATACATGTGCTCCACCAGCTCAAAGTTTCAAGCCACAGAATGCAGTTGACTTAGCTATTCCTCATTTGCCAAATCAATTCTTGCTCTTTCTCTTACAAAGTCTCTTTCCAACAGTTTCAGAAAGATTAAGCTGGCTTGCTCCAGGTTACACAGTTGATTTGTTTTCAGAGCCAGGTCTACAATCTATGTCTATTGACTTCTAATCCAGGGCTCTTTTGACTATATCACTTGGCCTCTTCGTTTGTAAAGGGATATATACTATTCTCTGGTGAAAGATCCTAAATATTAAATATTTCTCCAGAGAAATGTCATGTTCTTAAAATTAAACTTTGCCAGTAAAATATTAAGCTCTTTCTCCTCTGTTGCCAATATTTGTTTTCTTGGCAAGAGCTGTGTTTTCATCAGAAATGTCGGGAAATTTTGTTCTCTTTGAACTATGTAAAATAGTATCTAAGTTTTGCACTTTTGGCTTGCAAGAAATAAAAACAGGCTCATGGTACTTCGTATGCTAGGGCAAGGCAGGTAAGCAAGGTGAATGACGAGACAGCATACACAGAGTAGATCTTTGGAAACCATTTATTAGGGGAAAACTCATAGAGACTAATGCCATATGAACAAGGACAGCAAATGAATCTATCAATGCCAGAAGACTGACTTGAGAGCGTGGGTCTGTTAAATATCATGATGAGGAAATCATTAGTTCTTTCCATGGCATGCATGGTCAGGATCTGGGATGCGATAGCAGCATCAACAAATGGCAACCCCTTGTTTCCAGCCCGATTCCACTAACATGGTGGGGAGAGTACTAGACCCTCCCTTAATGTCATCAGGGAGGATGTGTTCCAAGATTCTTATTACAGCTTTTATGGACTAGTGAGTGGAACAGTGGCCTGGTGGACCACCGCCACATTTTACTAAGATTGAGTGGCTTAAGCACTCAGCTGTAGCCAACTTCCATGGGGCTCTGGGAGCCCTGCTTGAAGATGAATAGGCAGTTTAATCTTTACCTCTCATGCAAGTAAGATAAACAGAAAATAGTGTCTGAAGTTACTAAGCTAGGTCCATTGAAGTACCTTGTTTAGGTAGAGCAGAAAGTCTGAAGAAAAAAAGACAAGTCTAATGGTCATCCTCAAGCTTTAGTTTTTCCAATGATTCAGTCAAATACGTGACTCAACACATTTGTTTGTTTGTAATATAAACTTTCTGAATTGGGAAAAATATTCATTTTTTAAAAGGTCATCCTGATGACCTTTCTATATGCTTAAATTATCAAGATTCTAAGAGACAAGAAGTAAAAGTGATTGTTACACTAATAATTCTCTTATCTGTAAAAAAGATTATTTCCATATGAGCTCATTCCAATCTCTTAGAGAATATATTTTGAAGTGTTTAAAGTAACTGTCCCTTCAAGATCACCCAAATCTACTCCTAGCCACGATTTAATTAATTTTTGCTAACACATGGCTGGAGGTATAAGTACTTAGATCACTCAAGTCTCCATAGTCAGCCGCGTCTTTCAGTGGCTGCTGATCATGACATCAGGCCCTGGTAAAACCATCCATTTTAACCATTGTCATGACTGATGTAGGTTACATCAGCCTAACAGTGGTTGGATATCCGCTGTTATGCTGGCTGAAATGATGGATTGATTGTGCCACAGTTCATATATTTCATATGTAAGGACAAGATTTTAAATGATGTGATCAGAAGACAGGCTGAAATTCTAGGCTAAGGTAAAATTGAAGCAGTCATGATGAAAAATTTCAACTTACAAATCAAAACTTTTTATATAGTCACATCTCAGGTGGAATATAAAATATACTTACTGTCTGATTTGAAATTGTGTTTTTGGTACTCTTTTTAATGCTATTACTATAACATTACAATGCTGGAATTCTGGTAACAATGACTCAATAATACTTTATCTTTAATATTTGATAGAACATTTATAATATACTCTTGTGAATTTTGAGTTTAAGAACAGTAAAAGTCTTTTTTGCTTTGTAATCTGGAAGTGTAGAATCAATCCCTTTGAGTCCAATGGCAGAAAGAAATCATAGTTGGAAGTTTTTTTTTTCCATTAAATTAACCTTTAGAGGAAGCCAAGGCTACTATAAAAAAGCACATCCTATGATAGACTAAATTTTATTTTTTTGATTTCCAGTTTGAGTCATTATGCTTCAAATTATTTGGTAAATTAAAAATAGCATTTAATAGTATAATGGATAGACCAGATTGATTTACTATTTCATTTAGTTTAAGTTAAACCCCATTATTGAATGAATGTTAGAGTAAAAGTGAACTGAAGTTTCAATTGTTAATAATAGTTTAAGATTTTGAGTCTGTTTCATTTAACTCTTCTAATAGAAATCCTCAGACATCTTGGAAGAGATGGAAATAGGAAAAATATAAAAATATTTTCTGGGGAGAGTACTAGACCCTCCCTTAATGTCATCAGGGAGGATGTGTTCCAAGATTCTTATTACAGCTTTTATGGACTAGTGAGTGGAACAGTGGCCTGGTGGACCACCGCCACATTTTACTAAGATTGAGTGGCTTAAGCACTCAGCTGTAGCCAACTTCCATGGGGCTCTGGGAGCCCTGCTTGAAGATGAATAGGCAGTTTAATCTTTACCTCTCATGCAAGTAAGATAAACAGAAAATAGTGTCTGAAGTTACTAAGCTAGGTCCATTGAAGTACCTTGTTTAGGTAGAGCAGAAAGTCTGAAGAAAAAAAGACAAGTCTAATGGTCATCCTCAAGCTTTAGTTTTTCCAATGATTCAGTCAAATACGTGACTCAACACATTTGTTTGTTTGTAATATAAACTTTCTGAATTGGGAAAAATATTCATTTTTTAAAAGGTCATCCTGATGACCTTTCTATATGCTTAAATTATCAAGATTCTAAGAGACAAGAAGTAAAAGTGATTGTTACACTAATAATTCTCTTATCTGTAAAAAAGATTATTTCCATATGAGCTCATTCCAATCTCTTAGAGAATATATTTTGAAGTGTTTAAAGTAACTGTCCCTTCAAGATCACCCAAATCTACTCCTAGCCACGATTTAATTAATTTTTGCTAACACATGGCTGGAGGTATAAGTACTTAGATCACTCAAGTCTCCATAGTCAGCCGCGTCTTTCAGTGGCTGCTGATCATGACATCAGGCCCTGGTAAAACCATCCATTTTAACCATTGTCATGACTGATGTAGGTTACATCAGCCTAACAGTGGTTGGATATCCGCTGTTATGCTGGCTGAAATGATGGATTGATTGTGCCACAGTTCATATATTTCATATGTAAGGACAAGATTTTAAATGATGTGATCAGAAGACAGGCTGAAATTCTAGGCTAAGGTAAAATTGAAGCAGTCATGATGAAAAATTTCAACTTACAAATCAAAACTTTTTATATAGTCACATCTCAGGTGGAATATAAAATATACTTACTGTCTGATTTGAAATTGTGTTTTTGGTACTCTTTTTAATGCTATTACTATAACATTACAATGCTGGAATTCTGGTAACAATGACTCAATAATACTTTATCTTTAATATTTGATAGAACATTTATAATATACTCTTGTGAATTTTGAGTTTAAGAACAGTAAAAGTCTTTTTTGCTTTGTAATCTGGAAGTGTAGAATCAATCCCTTTGAGTCCAATGGCAGAAAGAAATCATAGTTGGAAGTTTTTTTTTTCCATTAAATTAACCTTTAGAGGAAGCCAAGGCTACTATAAAAAAGCACATCCTATGATAGACTAAATTTTATTTTTTTGATTTCCAGTTTGAGTCATTATGCTTCAAATTATTTGGTAAATTAAAAATAGCATTTAATAGTATAATGGATAGACCAGATTGATTTACTATTTCATTTAGTTTAAGTTAAACCCCATTATTGAATGAATGTTAGAGTAAAAGTGAACTGAAGTTTCAATTGTTAATAATAGTTTAAGATTTTGAGTCTGTTTCATTTAACTCTTCTAATAGAAATCCTCAGACATCTTGGAAGAGATGGAAATAGGAAAAATATAAAAATATTTTCTTGGGCTTCCCTGGTGGCGCAGTGGTTGAGAGTCCGCCTTCCGATGCAGGGGACGCGGGTTCGTGCCCTGGTCTGGTAAGATCCCACATGCCGCGGAGTGGCTGGGCCAGTGAGCCATGGCTGCTCACCCTGCACGTCCGGAGCGTGTGCTCTGCAATGGGAGGGGCCACAACAGTGAGAGGCCCGCGTACCGCAAAAAAAAAAAAAGAAAATTTTCTTTTGCTTTTGTTTAAGTATTATCATTTTTGAGGTGGTATAAAATTCTCAACCTTTTAAAATTAGACACTGTAATGACAAAGGATTATCATAAGATGAAAGACATAGATTCTTGTAAATGCTTAATTTATTGATTTCTAACAGTATTTCTACACAAATATAAAAAAGAAACAGAAAATTCTCACTCAAAAAAGGTTAAAGATAAATGAGTTTGTGGTTTGATATTCTTAAAAGAACAAATGGACCAGTCATGTTACAGTCTACTCTTGTTGAACCTTATCCTTTTGGCATTATTAGTAACCATATGGTCCTTTTTGGTCCTAGTTGCTAAATACGTTGATTGTTTTATTATTCTTTCTACTAAGAATGTTTATTGCTTTTCCTGTACTATAAAGAAAGGAGACTCAAGCCAGGCAAATAACAATATTTTGCTTAAGATGAAAGTTCCTTATTTTATTCTAGAGGATATTTAAAAAAATGTAACATGGGGGGGGCCTCCCTGGTGGCGCAGTGGTTGGGAGTCCGCCTGCCGATGCAGGGGATACGGGTTCGTGCCCCGGTCCGGGGGGATCCCACGTGCCGCGGGGCGGCTGGGCCCGTGGGCCATGGCCGCTGAGCTTGCGCGTCCAGCAACGGGAGAGGCCACGACAGTGAGAGGCCCACGTATCGCAAGGAAAAAAAAAAAAAAAAAAAAATGTAACATGGGGGGAAAAGAAAAGCTTCTGAGGTCAAATAAGTTTGAGAAACACAAAATCAAATAGTTGATTTTCATAGGAGTTTTTTTGAGTCTTTACCATGCTAGTGTAAACTATAAATCATCAAATGGGAATTTTCTCTCTGTCAGTATATTTTGTAACCTTGCCCAACACCACAAAATATCTGTTGGCTCTGGTGTTCTGAATAACACACTTTAGTGAATATTGGTTAAGTTTAGGAGATAAAGGGACTTGAGTAGATTTTCTTATATTTTGAATGAGAGAATGATTCATATTTATTTATGTTTTGTATTGTATGCCTCTGGTATGTCAGACAAAAAGTTAAATTCTGGTGTACTAGTTTTCCATTGCTATCATAGCAAATTACAGCAGACTTAGAGGTTTCAAGCAACACGGGTTTATTTTCATACAGTTCTGTAGTCCAGAAGCCTGACATGGGTCTCACTAGGCTAAAATCAAGGTGTTGGGAGGCTTGCCTTCCTTACTAGAGGCTCTTGGGGAAAATGTTCCCTTGCTCATTCCAGTTGTTGGCAGAATGCTGTTCCTTGCAATTGTAGGTCTGAAATTCCCATTTATTTTGCTGGCTGTCCGCTGAGGGCCATTCTCAGTGTCTAGAGCCCTCCCACATTCTTAGCTCCTCCTTCCTCCAACTTTAAAGCTACCTATCGTGGATTGAGTCCCTCTCTTCAAATATCTCCTCCTTCTTCTATCTCACCTTTCTGATCCAGGAAAGGTTCTCCATTTTTAAGGACTCGTGCAATCAGATTGGACCCACCTCCTTAATTCAGGATACTCGTATCCATGAAGTCCCTTTTGCTGTGTAAAATAACATGTTCACATATTCCAGCTACTATGCTGCCTACCATAGCTAACAACCAAAGATTGAGTGAGACTCAGTCTCTGCCCATCAGTGACTTTCAATTAGTGTGGATCCCATGCTACCTAAACTCATAACTAAACATTAATCAATTAATATGATATTTAAGAAAATTATGATGAGATCTGAAGATTACAGTACTTATACACCTTCTCACTATCAGAATACTTGAGAAGCTGCTAAAGTAACAATGATATATTTCCATGAGAGGCATAAGGGAAATTCCACCCTGGCTATGGTGAGACCTTATCCTCAATACATTCCCGAGTTTATTTGGAATGTGTTCTTGCTGTCTCAGATTCTAATACTCTAATACATGAATTTGGACCCAATATGCTTGAGGGTGAGAAAATGTTCTTATGTATAAGACACTCCATTCATAATCCTTTGAATTACATCTCTCCCCTCCATCCAGGTCAGATATAGTAATGGTATTTGGTAAAGACAGACGCTGATAAAATTGTTTTGAAAATATACTACATTCTACCTTCAGTTACTGTTTTTCGTGGTTAGACAGTTCTTCTCACTCTCTGCCTGCTAAACATCTTTTTTTTTTTTTTTTTTTCTAGTCATTATTTTTGCCCTTAGTTTCCTTTAATGTTGATGACTCTCTCAGCCATGGTGGTTCAAAGTAGTAGTGTGCTCTTTGGATAAAATTAAATTAAAGGTTGCATTTCTCCCACCCACTTTTTTCTTTTAGTAATATTAGCTTGCTAGTTCTTTGGGCTTTGATTTTTAAATAAAATAGGATGAAAACTTTTTTTTTGAGCATGTACTTTAACGACTAGGATAAACTTTTTTCTTATCAAATCTAGGTTCCATTTTCCCTGTGAAACACTGCATAATTATGTCAACTTTTCTTCCTTTGGGCTGGCCTTTCTAAAAGCTATGCAGTCCATCTCCCTAGGGTTAACACATTCTTCTCTCAGCTTTAGACATGCAAATGAGTTTAGTTATCCTCCCTTGAGACTATCTCCTGGTCACTTGTATTAGGCTTTGAGTTCCTCCCAATATTTGACCCACCCTTTTACAGATTATTTCTCAGGATGGGTTACTTCTATATCCTTTTAAGTCTATTGAGTGCTTATATAACCAACTGGGTTATGAACATGGAGTGGTTAATTCACTCTCATGCTGTCTATGAATAAAGCAGTCTCTATCAAGCATGACTGTTTTCATGTCTTTGAAGTCACATTATTTCTCCAGCTTCCACCACTTCTTTCTCGAGGAAAAAAACAAAACCAAAACAGTCTTTTGTTTGACAGAAGATCCATACATTGACAGATTTTCTGAATCCCATAATTAGTTACTGCTAAATAAAATTGTAAGAAATACTGTTTCTGATAAAGAATTGACCAACTGTACTGCAAATGCATCTTCAATATTGGCAACATTTAAAAAATCAATGTGTTTAGAGCATGCGAAAGCTATATCTGTTCCATATATTCTCACCTAATACTGTTATTCATTTTGATTAGACCTATAATTCCCATACAAGTTTTGGAAATTAATTATCTGGAACACATACTCAAGGTGAATCTTGTTCAGTGGAGAAAATAGCAAAGTTCTGGTTATTGAATAAAGAGCTACTCCTTGTTATAATCACTGGCTCTTTGATATCTGTCCATTGCTAGTACATTAGGTGGCAAATTATTATGCATGATATAAAGAGAAAATAAAATTAGACAAATACCCTCAATCTTTTTGCTCACCTCCAAACTATTTAAAGCTTCACTCTAAATATATATTTAAAAAATAGCATCTTTTCTGATAACAGATTGTCATCTTCAAGAAGTAATTTAAAATTTTTAATAATTTTTATTTTATATTGGAGTATTTATTTTGTATTGGAGTTGATTTACAATGTTGGTTAGTTTCAGGTGTTCAGCAAAATGATTCGGTTATACATATACATATATCCATTCTTTTTCAGATTCTTTTTCCCTATAGGTTGTTACAGAATATTGAGTAGAGTTCCCTGTGCTATACAGTAGGTCCTTGTTGATTATCTACTTTACATATAGTAGTGAGTATATGTTAATCCCAAACTCCCAATTTATCCCCCTCCCCACCTTTCCCCTTTGGTAACCATAAGTTTGTTTTCGAAGTCTGTGAGTCTATTTCTGTTTTGTAAATAAGTTCATTTGTATCATTTTTTTAGATTCCACACATAAGTGATATCATGTGACATTTGTCTTTCTCTGTCTGACTTACTTCATTTAGCATGATAATCTCTAGGTCCATCCATGTTGTTGCAAATGGCATTATTTCATTGTTTTTAATGGCTGAGTAATATTCATTGTATATGTGTACCACATCTTCTTCATCCATTCATCTGTCGATGGACATTTAGGTTGCTTCCATGTCTTGACTATTGTAAATAGTGCCGCTAAGAACAATGTGGTGCATGTATCCTTTTGAACCATGGTTTTCTCTAGATATATACCCAGGAGTGGGATTGCTGGATCATAAGGTAGTTCTATTTTTAGTTTTCTAAGGAACCTCCATACTGTTCTCCATATTGGTTGTACCAATTTACATTCCCACCAACCGTATAGGAGGCTTCCTTCAGGGAATATTTTTGATCAATTATCATGATTAGAGGGGTTGCAGTTTCTTTAGTGTGTGAGCATCT
The DNA here is from genome assembly GCF_000442215.2 of Lipotes vexillifer. Classification (NCBI taxonomy): domain Eukaryota; kingdom Metazoa; phylum Chordata; class Mammalia; order Artiodactyla; family Lipotidae; genus Lipotes; species Lipotes vexillifer. Next base: position 985,580 of record NW_006770402.1, on the reverse strand, counting down.
TCAGAGATACTCCCTGACCATTAGGTGCTAGAGCTCTAATCAGCCTCAGGTGAGGAGTCCTGGTGAGACTCTGGGGTTACTGAGAGAAAAAGAGGCATCAAGAATGTTAAGTGACCTTATGGATTGGGAGCCAGAAATATCAAATCCCAGGAAGAAAGGGAATAAAAACAAAATTTTTCTAATTTGATATTGCCCTGAATTCCAGTGCTGAGAATTTGGGTAACTTGAATTAATCACCACAAAACTTCCTTTTACTAAGGTATATTTTTTCAGACCAAAGTAGTGGGATAATAATGCCTGCTTTATTTCATATTTCTTTTGTCTGTATTCTCCATGCAACATGGGTCTCAGATCTTAGTAAAGAGGCAAAGCAGTTTATGTCCTTTCTGTGGAAGTAGGCTTCATTTAACACTAGATTTAAATAATGTACAATTTTATTTCTCTCTCAAAGTTAAAGACATAAGGTAGGTGATTTTCAAGGTTGATTTGGTGGTTCTACAGCCATGAGAGCCCCAGTCTCAGTCTAATGTTCTGTTTGCTCCATTCCCAAGGTGGCCTCATAGACAAAGTTGGCTGTTGGAGCTCCCACCATCACATCTCCATTACAGAAGTAGGAAATGGCAAAAAGGATCTTTAAGCAGGCATCTTAGAAGTCTCACGTAGCACTGATGCTTAGATGTCAGAACTTAGTCACGTTGACATACCTAGGTACTAGGGAGGCAGGAAAATTAACCTTAAACTCTATACGCTGCTGCCCATGAAATTTCAGACTCTTCCATCTCTAAAATTCTGAATTTTTCTGTTATCTGTTTTGAAATTATTTAAGAAATTTTGAGAATCCTATGGTATTTTTAAAGTTAAATCAAAGCTAACCTGAGAAACAAGGTATATAGATTTGATTTTCATCATTTCAACCATCTTTTGAAAATCTAAGGCAAGTCACAAACTTTGGGTACACCATTCTTTCCACTACAAAGATAAGAACACTATACTTGATGGCTTAGCAGCTGACCAAAAAAACCATTTTTTGTTTTGTTTCTGCTTTTGCTGAATGTCATTTTATGTATTATTTTAAATGATGGTGATTTCTTTCTTTATTATCGTAGACTCCCTCTCCCAACGTGTATACAAATTAAACAATATTAAATTTTGTGATAGTTACCTGAATAGTAATTTGTTAACAAACATACCATTTACTATGTGTCAGCTACTCTTCTAAGAGTTTTATAGATATTGATAGCTTGCATCCTCGTAATCACCCTATATGACGACTACTATTATCTCTATTTTATAAGTGAAGAAATTGAGGCCAAAAAATGATGAATAATTCACTCAAAGTTGTACAGGTATTGCTGTCATTTGAACTTAGGCAGTCTGATATGGAACGTATGCTCGATACCACAATGCTACAGGATCTCTAGAAATACATACTTCATTGCTAAAGTACCAAACTTACTCAAGAACATTCTGTTACCCTTTTAATTAAGCACAGTAATTATTATTTGATAGCACAGATATAGAAACTCCAGGAAGAATCAGTGAAATGTTTGGTTTTAGCTGATAATGTCAATCAGAGTTGTAAATAGAATTCAGGTTTCCTGACTTCAAACAAATGCTAAAATAGCATGAGCCCTCTTATCTATTTGCAGACAGCAATATTCATGACATTCTTCTATAGAAAAACACATTCTCATCTTTTTAAATAAATTGTTGAGAGATGAAATGTGAGTCCAAATTATTTAAGCTTATTTTCTTACCTTTTTATAGATTTAATAATTTTTCAATCACAAGAACACTATATGTCATGAAGTTAAAAACCAAAGATTTAACAGGAAAAAATATAATTCTTTGTTGCTTACCAAAGTATACTATTTGTGCATTTGAATACAAATTACTGGAACTCTTATACTTCGAGCCATAAAAAAGTAAATTATGTCTCTTTTCCAGGGAGTATTTGTATTTATTACTTGATTTACTTTATTGCTTTAATATTTATTAAAGATTATATATATATATATAAAAGATAAGGCAATGGCAGATCTAACATTTGAAAAGCAGAACGAAAAACCAATTTCGAGCCTAGTGAATCCTATCAAACTTAAGCATGATTCAAACACTTAAGATCTTCATAGGCACAATTATGAAATGAAAATGTTTACAAAGCATATGCAGCATGTGTTTTGCAACCTTTAGATTTTGTTTTCAGGAGCTTCTGAATCATTGCTGCTGTTTATCATCTGCATCTGTTATAAAGTCAGACAAAATGATAAAAACATAGTTCATATGAATAGAATGAAAAGAAAAAAAATAAGGAGAGTAAGAAATGTATTTGTTTTAGGAGGGAAATGAGACATTACTGGGGCTGGGGTACACTGAGGAGAAACCTTGAATGTAGTCTCTAGGAAGACCTCATGGGATGGACTTACCTTGGAGAATTCATGAAGGTTCAGGGTGTAAACTTAGCCTTCACCGGGTCTCTGACCAGACTTGGGGAGGAAGATAAAACAATTAGACTTACAGATATCAAAGTATATATAATTATCTACCAAATTTTTGTCTCTACTGTTTTAGCTTAAGTCTAAGAATATTCCCTCTTTGGATTCAGATACATCTGGAAATCTCAGACAGATAGACTGGGCAGGTGGGGCTTCCAGAAATCTATTTGTATAAGAGACAGTGAAGACTTCTAGGAAAGAACACCTCCTAAGAGATAAGGAAATTCAGCCTCAGTTCTCAAATAGGAGGAATGATTCTGAGAAGAACATGATGTCTATGTGAATCACCAGCCTACCTTACATGAACTCATGTCTAAGTCCTAATTCAAAAGAGCTCTGAGGAAATAATACAAAACGTGGGGATCATGGCCATATTAAATTCTTCTCTAAGAAAGTGTGACCCAAAAAGGGAAGAGACATTCTCTCCTGTGTAGCCAAAGATGATAGAGCTTTGGCTTCTCTAGGTCTGCCATATATCAATACTATTGGCAGTGAGGAACAACAGTACTTGTTCAGAAGAATCAGTTATACCTTAAAAAGTGATGGTATATAGGGCTTCCCTGGTGGTGCAGTGGTTGAGAGTCCGCCTGCCGATGCAGGGGACATGGGTTCGTGCCCCGGTCCTGGAAGATCCCACATGCCGCGGAGCCGCTGGGCCCGTGGGCCATGGCCGCTGAGCCTGCGCGTCCGGAGCCTGTGCTCCGCAACGGGAGAGGCCACAGCAGTGAGAGGCCCGCGTCACGCCAAAAAAAAAAAAAAAAAAAAAAAAAAGTGATGGTATATAGTGAGAAGCCAGTAGTGTTTGGGTGAGGCAGATCCTGAGGAAAAGAGGTGGAGGTTTCACAGATGGGACAGTACCTTGTGGAAGTGGTGATATAGCAGAGGCAGGAGCATGCACTCAAAATGGCAACAATGCCACGTAACGAATGGGTGTTATTTGTGCCTCACCCTTGTTCCTTTGCCATCTCATACACTCTTCTTCCTGCTGTTCTGAATGTTGGCTAATAATAACCCATAACTCCCCCTTTCTCCCAAGAATTATTATTGGCCAAACAAAAAAACACCTCCCCCCTACCACTTGTAAGTAGACCTTGGCCAGTGACTATGGGACATGGGTGTTCAAAAGGACGGCCTATTACCTTAAGGTTGGGCTACATCTGTGGTGCAATTTAAACTTCAGAACTTCATTGTGGGATCAGAAAGAAGCTAGTCCCTAGCTGAGACACATCCTTGCTTAGCTTTTCCTCCTGTGCTATCCTGCTTCACTCATCTCGTTTCTTATATTATAAAAGCACTCTCCCAAAATACCACTCAAAGAAGAATCGTCAACTCAGGCTCTGCTTCTGTGGAGCACAACCTAAGAGAGTGGTGAAGTGTCTTCCTGCCTTTCAGCAGGGAGGTAGTTATTGACCCTAGTCATGACTGGAGGCAAACCCAAACAAATAACATATGAATGTTCCTCTCACATGGTACTGAGTGGAATTGTTCATGAGCACATGAAGACAGTTGTTGAGGCATTCTCAATACAACTGGAAAAGGTTCTGTCAAGAATAGGAGAAACTGCAGGTCAGAACAAGAGTAAGTAAGATTTACTGCTAATATGTCTCCGTTTTATACCCTGGACCAGAGTAGACTGGGAAATGGGCTACATTACCACAGAAAACAGGCATTCCTTGCTTTTTATCTTCTATTCAAATTACTCCATCTCTTGTTTACTGTGGGAAGTTATTGTGGTAGTCCAAAGATGGCTTATTATGCATGGGCTGATTACAAGGATTTTCAAGGCTGTTCTTCTATCTTCATGCTTTCAGGCTAGAGCTAAACCTAACAGTTGAGAGCAGAGGATTTAATCTCTCAGGTCTAATAGAGTACACGATTTTGAGGTTTATTTTTCTGGGCTATGGTGAACGCTGATGAGTGATATTTACCCAAATTTGTTATTTACCTGCGTAGTAATTTTAAACACTGTAAACTTGAGCCTTATTTGGCATAACTTTCCTATCTTCTGCTATTATCTTTGTCTCAATTAAATATTTTTCTAAATATTTTATTTGACTTCCACTTTTTGAACTTGGGAATTGCAATCCAACTTCCCTAGATATTCTAAGGTGAAACTGACTTCAATTTGTTTATGTTCCTATAGTCATATATAAACAGATAATTTCTAGATTTATTTCCACCAAAGCTACTGACATTTGTTTTGTATGGATTTTATTAGTTGGAATCTTAGAGCAAATTCAATTCCTTCAATTATAAGTTTTAAAGTGTACATCTCATTTTTTTTCTCCCCTTCTCAAAATCTACTTATCACTTTCAAAAACTGTGTAGAGCTGAAGTAAAATAAAGAAATGTCCTGAATATCAATCACTAGCAAAATACCCAGCGCATTTTATCTTAGAAGACTGATTACAAGGATTTTCAAGGCTGTTCATCTACCTTCATGCTTTCAGGCTAGTACTAAACCTAACAGTTGAGAGCAGAGGATTTAGTCTCTTTTTAGCCTATCTTTGAACTGAAAATGTTTCCTCTATATTTCAGAATTAATCTAGAAGCTAAAGATATCACAATTCTCCAAAAAAAGTCATTATCATTTCATAACTGTCTAGCAAACAGGTGATCCTTAACACCTAAAACAGCTTGAGTAAACTTCTATTTATCAAGAGTTCATGTCTATCAGTTAGGACACATAGATGGCTGAATGGAGCCATATCAGTCCTTTTTGAAACTAGAAAATTTCTTTTATTCATAAATACTCCCAGATTTGCCTGTCAAAGTCACTATGGCTCCATCACTAAAGATTTGTTTGTTTGGCTTAGGGCTTTGCTTCTCTGTGATTCAATTTAACAACCTGGATTTTGGGTATCGAAGCTGAATTGGCTTTCATCTTTATCTGGGACTTTCTGCACAGGGGAAAAATGGTATTTTCCTTCTGGCCACATTCTTCTTTTTTTTCTAAGACTTTAAATCAGAACAAATAAGACAAGAATAAGATTCCTAAGGACAATTTTCCCTGTCTACAACATAAGACTAGTCCAGTATTTCCAAAACTGTGTTCGGTGGAGATGTTAATAGATGATATGGTTTTCTTTGAATGGGTGGCACTGTGGTTACTCTACACCACAGCAAAGAATTACAATGCAATTAGAAGCTTTGAGAAATGTTACAGGAAAAAATATCTTGTTTCTTTGTTTAATCTTTGTTTAACTATTTTTCAAACTTAAATGACCAATAAATAATTTTGGTAGCACATTGTTTAACCTCATGCAACCCACCAGTATTGGGGCTACTAGTTGGAAAATACCAGTTTAGTATAAAATCAAGGTATCTATATTCCAAATCAAGGTGACATCCTGTCTCTGTAATGTATCTCACCCCTGCACTCCCTGTGATCAGGTGTTAAAATTCTAGGGTCATAGAACCAAAGAAAGAACTTCAGGATTGAGAACAGATCTGGGGGTGTCAGGCTCCAGAACTGGAGGCCTGACACTGTTGGGGTTCTCTCCAACTTCCTCTCATATGGGATTGCCTCTGCTTGGCTTCATTTGCTCTTACATCAGGCAGCGTCTTCACGTATGAAATGAGAGACAATGGTTCCCAGTTGCTACCAATTCACGTCCTTCAAACTCTACAACCTGAAGTGGAAGGATCATTTACTCTTGCTTTAAACAAAAAATTCAGGGCAGGAATCTGTTTGGACTATATTAGATCATATAACAGCCTTGGACCAATCACTGTGGACAAGTGAATTGACAATAGGACTCCAGACCTGGATCAAATGCCTACCTCTTAAACCTGGACGATGTGTTATTGAATCTCTTTGAATTGAAGGAGTGGGTCCCAAAAGAAAAGTTTGGGGGAGTGGAGGAAGGAGAAGTTCCTAAAGAGGCAAAATAAAAATATTCACTACATTTCATCTTTGATAGACACATCTTCACCGTTTTACCAATACTTAAACTTTCTTCAATGACCATGCTAAGATAAGACAATTAGTTCACGTGTAACTGAAAACACATTTATTCTCTTCTATCAGAGCACCACCTGAAATCTTGTTCAGTTGCTGCGTTTAAAACCTCTGGATTATGTTCAGTTCTCTCAATCAGGTCTGGATGTACCACTTTGTGATCTGGCCATTTATGGGCTAAAATATAAATAAAACCACCTCCACATATGCATAAAAACAAGACAAACATGATAAGAACTCTGTTTAAGAAACAGGGAAAATGGAAAGCAACATGCAATGATCAGAGCTCTAGGATACAGATTTTATTCTACTAGCCAATGGTCTTTAAATTATTTTTCCCCTTGGCTGAAGAGTGAGTTCCATGAGAGAGCACCCATATTTCCTATAAGTGAGGATGACTGGAGCCTCCCTCGCCCAATGTCCCCCATGATCACTTTTCAAAGGGATATTGGGAGGATTTCCGTCTGTGGGCAATATCACCTTGGAAGTTCTTTTCCTATTTACATGAGTTTAGGAAATCCTGAATTGCTTCAGGGATTAAGTAGTCATAGGTTTCTTATAGCCAGACCCGGGTGGCAAATACTTCACTAACATAATTTGTTGGATGCCAGGCAATTTGATTTTTTTTTTCTCCATCTACTCTCACTTCCTAGGTGACCTCATGGATTTAAAGACACTTGTGAAGCTCAGTTAATATCTTTAGCCCCCACGTTTCCCTTGAGCATCAGACTTGCATTTCCAACTTCTTCTTGGAGCCTCCACAGGGAAAGTTCAAATTTAACAAGGCCAAACTGGTGGGTCTTCTCACAGTCTTAGTATCTGGCCCTATGGTTCACCCATTTTCTCAGACCAAACACTCTCATAAATCATATCCACAAACCCAGATTTATTCAGATCTTACTGACTGTCACCACTTCCACTGCCATTATCCTGGTTCAAGCCAGTATAATCTCTTTCCTGGGCGACAAACTTCACGTGCAATAGGTTCATAACTCACATGCCACCTCTACTCCTGACCTAGTATTATAAGATTGCTTCATGGCAGCTAGAGTAGATTTGATTTTGAAGTTGTATGTCAGATCAAGGAAACTTCCTTGCTCAAACAATTCTGTCTTCTCATGGTTTAAAAATAAATCTGAAATCTTGACTGTACCCTGCAAGGCTTTATATGTCTTGGCCATGACCAACTCTGAAACCTCCTTCTCTAATGAGTTCCACCTTGCTCAGTCCATTCTAACCACACTGTTTTTTTGCTGTTCATTGAACACTTCAAGCTTGTAATTCCCCAGGGCTTTTGTATTGCTCTTCCCTCAGGTTCTATTTTTCTGAGCCCAGGTATGAACATGACTTTCCTCATTTCTTTCAAGTTGCTTCTCAAATGTCATTTCCTATTTCTTATGTTGTTTTATTTTTCTTCATAGTGTTTATATTTATATGATATTATATATTATTTGTGCATTTTCTGTCACCCCACTAAAATGCTAGAATGTGGTCTTCTCTCACTATAAGGCATTTTCTCTTTTGTTCATTGCTATTTTTTATAATAGTGTCTAGAAATTATCTATACATATGCACACATATAATTATATATATTATTATATGTAATATGTTAAAATATATATAATTATATATCATATATAATGTATATGTAATTATTTTTTATAGCTAGTAACCGATGCCTAACTAATGATCATTTAATACTGAACTACGTTTTTGTTTCTTAGCAACAAGCTGACATGAGCTCTGTTTTTAATCTTATTTCTAAGTCTAACAATAGGTGTCAAGCACTGTTTTAAGTGTCTGAACAATGCATTCATTCATTCATTCTTTCTTCTTAGCAGCCCTATGGGGTAGGTAAAATAGTATTATCCCAATTTAGAGAAGAAAAAGTGAGGCATAAAAGAATTCCCTCATTTTCCCAAGTTGCACAGTTAATAAGAGGCAGAGCCAGAATTTGAGGCAGTTTGGCTCAAATTCCTTTTGTGCATGGGACCACTCTCATGACACTTCACCCTGCTCAGGCTTCAGTTTCTTCCTCAGAGCAGTGAGCAACACTGGACTGCGAATGGAGTCAAAGGGAGCAACATCCTTGGATGCCTCTGGGAGCTTTTGTCAGGAGGCTTGAGCAGCTGGCTGGACCTGAGCTCTTCAGACTTTCTCACTTTCCTGGAACTAACAAGGGCCCAGTCCTCACTTCTATTTGGATTCCTAGTCCCTCGGCCTTGCTTACATGAAATGGTGCAGAGAATTGAATCACACTATTATAATTATCCAAATCAAAGATTATGCAAATGGATGGGCAGATATACCATGTTCTTGGATTGGAAGAATCAATATTGTCAAAATGACTATACTACCCAAAGTAATCTACATAGTCAATCAAATTACCTATCAAATTACCAATAGCATTTTTCACAGAATTAGAACAAAACATTTTATAATTTATATGGAAACACAAAAGACCCCAAATAGCCAAGGCAACCTTGAGAAAGGAAAAGGGAACTGGAGGAATCAGGCTGCCTGCTTCAGACTGTACTACAAAGCTACAGTCATCAAAACAGTATGGTACTGGCACAAAAACAGAAATATAGATCAATAGAACAGGATAGAAAGTCCAGAGATAAACCCACGCACCTAATCTATGACAAAGGAGGCAAGAATATACAATGGATAAAAGATAGTTTCTTCAATAAGTGACGCTGGGAAAACTGGACAGTTACATGTAAATGAATGAAATTAGAACACTCCCTAACACACACACAAAAATAAACTCAAAATGGATTAAAGATGTAAATGTAAGACCAGATACTATAAACTCTTAGAGGAAAATATAGGCAGAACACTCTCTGACATAAATTGCAGCGCAAGATCTTTTTTGTTCCACCTCCAAGAGTAATGAAAATAAAAGCAAAAGTAAACAAATGGGACCTAATTAAACTTAAAAGCTTTTGCACAGCAAAGGAAACCATTAATTAAATGTAAAGAAAACCCAAAGAATGGGAGAAAATATTTGCAAACAAAGTGACTGACAAGGGATTAATCTCCAAAATATACAAACAGCTCATGCAGCTCAATATCAAAAAAACAAATGACCCAATCAAAAAATGGGCAGAAGATCTAAACAGACATTTCTCCAAAGAAGGCATACAGTTGGCCAAGAGGCACATGAAAAGATGCTCAACATCACTAATCATTAGAGAAATGCAAATCAAAACTACAATGAGATATCACCTCACACTGGTAAGAATGGCCATCATCAAAACAATCTAAAAACAGTAAATGCCGGAGAAGGTGTGGAGAAAAGGGAAGCCTCCTACACTGTTGGTGGGAGTGTAAATTGGTATATTAACTATGGAGAACAGTATGAAGATTCCTTAAAAATCTAAAAATAGAGCTACCATATGATATAGCAATCCCACTCTTGGACATATATCTGGAGAAAACCATAATTCAAAAGGATACATACACCCCAATGTTCATTGCAGCACTATTTACAATAGCCAGAACATGGAAGCAACCTAAATGTCCATCGAAGGAGGAATGGATAAAGAAGATGTAGTACATATATATAATGGAATATTATTCAGCCATAAAAAGAACAAAATAATGCCATTTGCATCAACATGAATGGACCTAGAGATTGTCATACTGAGTGAAGTAAGTCAGGCACAGAAAGAAAAGTATCCTATTATATTGCTTTTTTGTGGAATCTAAAGAAATGGTACAAATGAACCTGTTTACAAAACAGAAGTTGAGTCACAGATGTGGAAAACAAACTTGTGGTTACCGGGGGAAAGGTGGGGGAGGGATAAATTGGGAGATTGGGATTAACATATACACACCACTACATATAGAGTAGATAACTAATAAGAACCTACTGAATAGCACTGGGAACTCTATTCAATACTCTGTAATGACCTATATGGGAATAGAATGTAAAAAAAAGTGGATATATGTGTATATAAATAACTTACTTTGCTATACAGCAGAAACTAACACAACATTGTAAATCAACTACACTCCAATTTAAAAAAACCTAAATATAAAACAAAAGAAAAAAACCTCAAAACAACAACAAACAACAACAACAAAAACCCCAAAAAATACCCAACAAAAAAAAAAAAACAAAGTCATGATAGACCTTCAGCACTTTTGTGTTGTGGACCACAGGCAGAAAACGTTGTTTGTGCTAAAACTGCGTTCTCTTTTGTTTACTGCTTTCAGTTTGGGTTACCTCAGTTTTAGTTCTCAATTCTGTTTGTATATTTGAATCACCCAGAGAGCTTTTAAAAATACTTGGCCCTACCACATAACGATTAAATAAAAGTCTCTGAGGATGGAACCATGGCAACCCTGTTTTTAAAAGTTCCCTTGATAATTGTAATGAGCAACTAGTGTTGAGAACTTTTGCCTTAGATCAGTGGTTCTCAAAATTTAGCATGTGGCAATATCACCAGGAGGGCTGATTGAACAGAGATTGCTGTGCCCCAACCCCAGAATTTCTGATTCAGGAGGTCTCAGGTGGGGCTGAAGAATTTCCTTTTCTAACAAGTTCCCAGTTGATGCTACTGCTTCTGGTTCAAGAACACAGTTTGAGAGCTACTGCCTTAGACCAAAGCATGGTACTTTTTGCAGTGCCTCACTAAGTTTTAGAAGAGCCAACCTGTTTTGATACTCTGATATTTCCTACCAAGTCTCCTAAATTTCTAGCCTCCACAGGTCCAGAACCTAAGCACTCATATTCAACAGATAATATTTTAACCATTTGCTGAGGGGATTATATCACAACTTCCCAAATTAGTTGATATTTGTCTTGTCTCCAAATTTTTACTATTACCAATAATGCCCAATGAACATCTTTGAACATATATCCTATTGTCCTGTGCAGGTGGTCCTGTGCATACTGGCTTTCTCCAGTATGAAAGCCATCACTCATAAGTGGCTATTTACATTTAAATGTTGTATTAAAACTAATAAATAAAATTAAATATTCATTTTCTCTGTCATCCTAGTCACATTTCAAGGGCTAAATAACATATATGTCTAGTGCCTACCATATTAGACAATGCAGTAGAGCATTTCCATTATTACAGAAAGTTCTATTGGATAGTGCTGGTTAGATGTTTGTCAAATGTGTTTCCTTTACCTGAGCATGCAGCTAGATATATTTTCCAGTCCCTTACATTGAGGCCTGGTCATGTCACTAGTTCTTGTCCATGGAGTGTGAGGGAATGATATGTCTCTTCTGGGCTAAGCGTGGAAGGAACTTGTGTCCCTGCATGATTACATGGAACAGAGAGGGTGGGCTCCTTCCTCAAGCCAAGGTGAATTGTGACAAGAGTGAGAAATAAATCTTGATTGTGTAAATCCATTAATATGTTGAGGTGTTTAGTTGTAATATATAGCCTAATTTGTTTAGTACATTGCCCTACAAAAATATTAGGAATTGTGAGATAGCATTCTTAAGTACCAATAATTTTTTTTTCAAAATACTGCAGGCATGAATCCATTCTTATTGTCATTTATTACTGTATAATAGACACTTGAATGCGGTTTTATTTTTTATATTTTTGTAGGTAATTTTTTTCTCTTGATATTTGCATAAGTGTTCTTTATTCATTAAAATATTTATTTTTGTATATGTGTACACTGATTTTTTCCTGGTACTTGGTAAACCCTTTAAATATTGAAGCTAATGTTCATTTTTGGCTTAAGAATATTTCTATTATTTCTTTAATTATTAGTTTGGATATGTTTGCTTTATACTATCATGAATTCTTTAAGCTTCATTTTTCCCTGTAGATAAAATTTCCTGGGTCTAGTTTCTTTTTATTTCATATGTTTATGAGTCTGCCTAGGCTTACATAACAAAATGCCACAGGCTGGGTGGCTTAAACAACAGAAATTTATATTCTCACAATTCTGGAGGCTAACAAATTTAGTTGCTGGTTAGGACTCTCTTCTTGGCTTGCAAATGGAAGCCTCCTAACTGTGTCTTCACATGGCCTGTCCTTGGTGCATGGGTGCCGGGAAAGAGATAAAAAATATTCTCTTATTTCTCTTCTTATAAGGACACTAATCCTAAGGGATCAGAACACCACCCTTATGACCCTATTTAACATTAATTACTTCCTTAGAAGACTCATCTCCAAATACAGCCATACTGGGTGTTAGGACTTTAACATGAATTGAGGGAGGGGGAAACAAGCATTTTGTCCATAAAAATTATTTATTTTTTATTGCTTTATTACCCTCAGAATTCTGGGAGAATTCTAATGGTCTTCCTTTTTACAAAATAGATTTTCTTCAGTTATAAAGTTGTTTTTCAATGCCTACATCATATTTGACATTTTGACCCCATGATTTTCATGTTGCTGCATTATTTTTTACAGATCTCGTATTGTTTTCATTTTCTCATGATTACTTGCTCTAATATCAAGGATAAGTTTTGATTTTGATATATAAAAATTCAATGACATTTATTTGTTGTTTTAAGAACGGAAACAAAAGGGAGCAAAAAAGGGACTCATTGGAAGGTTCATGGGCTAATTTAGGAAATGGAAGAGCAAGCTAAACCATTAAGCACTGAAAAATTCAATTCAGAAATTGTCATCAAATGTCTCAGCTCCAACTGTGTTCGCTCTCCACATGGTTCTGCTCAAAATTCAAATTACCTGGAGAAAAAAATCTCATTGATCTCATGAGGTCACATTTTCTTTGTTTTGAGATGTGTGATTTTAGAGATAAAGTGTGTATGTCTGTTGAAAAGACAAAAAAAAATCATTATTAAGGAGGAAAGTGAAATATTTTTTCACTCATAATTTTCTAACTTTCTATAACACATTTTTATCTTCCAAGATGGAAAATAAATATTTTTTTCTGACAACATGATTTCTTATAGGAAATCTACTACATAAAGACTTTAAAAAATTATTCTTTAGGTTGGACTTTTTCTTCTTCCTTGTATATCATTTCATTGCTTTCAGTAAAATGGTAGCCTACTGTTGTATTTTTGTCAGGGCCTTTTTTTCCCAGCTTTATTGAGATACTATTGACATATGACATGTAAATTTAAAGTATGCAGTGGGATGATTTGATATATGTATGTATTATGAAATGATTACCATAATAAGGTTAGTTGACATTTCCATACCCTCAAACAATTACGTTTTTTTGTGGTCTTAACATTTAAGATTTATTCTCTTAACAACTTTGAAGTATATAATACAGTGTTGTTAATTATAGTCAACATGCTGTACATTAGATCCCCAGAACTTATTCATCTTATAGCTGTAGTTTGTTCCCTTTGATTAACTTTTTTCCCATTTTCCCCACCCTCAACTCCCAGCAACCACCATTCTACTCTCTATTTCTGAGTTTGGCTTTATTAGATTCCACATATAAGTGAGAACATACAGCACTTGTCTTGCTCTGTCTGACTTATTTCACTTAGTGTAATGCCCTCAAGGTCCATCAATGTTGTTGCAAATGGCAGGATTTTCTTTTTTTTTCATGCCTGACTAATATTCCTGTGTGTGTGTGTGTGTGTGTGTATGTGTGTGTGTATAAATGTGATCTATATATCACATTTTCTTTGTCCATTCATTGATGGACAATTAGATTGTTTCCATGTCTTGGCTATTGTGAGTTATATAACAATGAATGCGGGAGTGCAGGTATCTCTTCAAGATAGTGATTTTATTTCCTTTGGATATATACACAGAAATGGTATTCTGGATGATACAGTAGTTCTATTTTTAATTTTTTGAGGAATCTCCATACTGTCTTCCACAGTTGCTGCACCAATTTATATCCATTAACAGTGCACAAGGGTTTCCTTTTCTCCACATTCTCACTAATACTTGTTATCTCTTGTCTTTTGGATAATAACCATTCTAACAATTGTGAGGTGGTATCTCCTTGGGGTTTTGATTTGTATTTCCCTGATGTTTAGTGATGTTGAGCACCTTTTCATGTACTTGTTGGCCATCTGTATGTCGTCTTTGGAAAAATGTCTGTTCAAGTCATTTGCCTATATTTTAATTTAATTGCTTTTTTTGCTATTGAGTTGTATGATTTCCTTATATATGTTGGATATTAACCCCTCTCAGATATGTGATTAGCAAATATCTTCTCCTATTCTGTAGGTTGTGTTTTCATTTTGCTGATTGTTTCTTTTGTTATGCAGAAGCTTTCTTATTTGCTGTAGTCTGAGGGCATGCTTTATATATTTCCTGTGTGTACAGCTCTTACAAAAATGTGGATGATCAGTTGGTCCTCTATGGCTCCTAATCTGAGCCTATCTGCATTATATAATTCAGAAATACCTTGACCATCTTAGTGTATGGATGGTACATTTTTCATTTCCAAGGTTAATGCATATTTCCAATATTTCCATATTTTGAAGGTCATTTTCATTGATATCTAGAAGGGGAGATTGAAATACTATGATCCCAATATCAACCAACACAGGATTTTTCAAATCTCTTTTAAATGAAAGTTTCCAAGCTTAACGTATGTTTTAAACATTTTAAAACTTAACTTCATATAATGTATTTGTGAGAATAAAAAAAAAAATCATAGTATACATTTCTCTCTGAGGGGTAACGCTCAAAGCATTTGTCAATCATTGACACATTATTAGGCATTAGATCATCAGATGCAAAACAGAGGGAATATGAAGTATGTGTGGTAACAATGTCAATAGGATAAGTTGTGGAAGCAAAACTCAATTAAGGGATATTGCTAGGAATGGCAGACTTGAAAGTGGGAACCTTTAGGTAGCAGCTTATTTCCCTAAAGCATGTAGGACAATCTGATCGTTTTTTGAGAGCTTTTTATTGTGGATGGACATGGAGATTATGTTCTAGCCAACAGATGTGCTTAGTGTAAGAAAAATAGTAAAAAGGGAAGAAAAAACTTTAATTTACATTTGTTCTATATTTATATGCATATATTACATATGAATAGGCATATATTATATATGCATATTAATATAATATGCATATATAAAATATAAGAGAATGAATATATGCATAATCATATGAAATTAATAACAGGGTTACTGTGAATGTGGTTAGCATAATGAGATTGGATATAGTATGAAAGCATATCTACAGGTGGTATCATTCATGAATAGTCCTATGCCACACAACTATGTGGTCATAGGTTGTAGGCAACCTGGGAAGGAAACTTTTCACTGTTTATCTTTTTATACATTTTAATTATTTGTACTATGTGAATATATTAACTTCTGAAAGTAATAAAATGAAAAAGTAAATCAAATGTCTTGAGGAGAGAAAATATGTGACTGAAAACAAATTAAAATTGCATGTTTTACATCTGTCTCACAAGTAATACTTTTTGTCAAAAGAACTACTTCTTATAGAAAGAAACTCATCTTTATAACTTTTGTTTTTTCTTATTTTCTCCATCTTTTTCTTCCCTAAAACTATAAATCAAAACAGCCTTTTTGTGATTACTTCAATATGTGCATCAAAATATTTCATGACAAAATAGTAGGAATCATTAAACTATTTAACTAAAAGTGATATGAAGTTCACTTTTTCAATAAACTTGTAACCTGCAGTTTTATTTTTAAAAACAAATTTCATAATCTCTTTTTTCCCTCAAGCATTTGACTGGATTGTTGGGTTTCTTAGAGCAAGGACATTAGGCATTAAAACCAGATGCTTCTCATGAACAATCATTTCCCTCTAAAAACAAGCTAAACTGTCTTGAAATCTGAATTGATAAATTTGTTTTCCATTTTAAACAAATTTCAACCTCAATTTTAATCCCAGCAGTCATGTATTCAAAGGATATTAAATCCAGAAATATCAGAAGCAAATTATTTAAACATTACTTGGGAAAGCCCATTGTGTTCTAATTTCACTCAAGTTGCAAAATAAATGTGTCAGGAAAAGTTAGGCTGTGCTGTGATAACACACAATCTGAAACTTTTAGTGGTCTGAAATAGCTAAGGTTTATTTCTTGCTCATAATTCTTGTCCATTTTTGGACAGTTAGGAACCATCATCAAATCTTCCCTACTCCAAGCTAGAGTTTCTTAATGGTGGTACTATTGACAGTTTGGGCTGCCAAAGTTTTTGTTGTCTCAGGGTGGGAAGAGTAGAGGTTGTCCAGTGCACTGTAGAATATTTAATGCAGACCTGGCTTCTACTCATTAGATGCAGGTAACACCCTCCACAGTCGTGCCAACCAAAAAATGTCTCCAGACCTTGCCAAACGTCCCTAAGTTGGCATAAGTAACATAGGAACCACTGCTCTCCAAAACACTGTAGTCAGGACAGAGTGAAAGAACGCGTGCAGAACTGCTCGGGGGCTCTTTAAGCTTCTGCCTGGGAGTGATTCACACCACTTTTGATTATAGAGTGTGAAACATGGCCATATTTAACTTTCAGGAGGGAAGAAGTACATGTTCTCATGAGGGGAATAAAAAAAATATTAGGGGGCCAACACTAATGACCATCAGATTTTTATTGTATTGTTGGGGAAATGAATATCTTTTCTTTCCCCCCAAGTAGTATATTTTCAGCAGCGAATCATTGACTTTAATAATATATATATATATATATATATATATATATATATATATGTATATATATATATAATAGAGCAACTATTTATCATACCTCTGGGGCATATTAGAAAATAATTACTAAAAAACTAGTGATGGTATACTAGTTTATAAAATGTATAAAGGAATACCATATCATCCTCAACATATTTTGTGTTGAGTATTTACCATGCAAGGAACTGGCCTAAGGTCTTAGGTTCACAAAAAGTAAGAAGGAAAGGACAGATATTTTCTGAGTATTATGAAAGATGACTTTTATACATATTATATTATTTAATTCCCCAATAATTATTTGAGGGAGGTATCATACCTTATATCATTGAGTAACCTGAGAGAGAGTTTGAGCTGTGACCAGATTTACTGAGTTGGTAAGAAACACACTCTGAATTCAGATTCTGGAGCCATCTTCCCAACTCTGTGCTTTCTTTATTATATTACTTCTTGGCTTTGTAGCCTCCACAACTAAGGAGTTTATAGTTTATTTAGATATGACATATATGTAAAAATATCTAACAATAAAATGTTTAGAGGACTTTTCTCCTTGTACTTGAAGTTATGCTAGAAGTTATACCAGAGTTGTTATCTCTTAAAGTTAGAGAGAATATTGAATATCATTCAGTAAAATTGTCCATTTAAAAAATGTAAATGAACTATATAATTATGTGTAATCCAAATTTCTGGTTACTTAAATGCATAGCATTAAAATATATAAAACAATTATGAGGTATAATCATATTGTCTCATATCTTTTTTATAGTTTAATATATTTTAATAGCACATTTATAGGAACAATACAGAAGATGAACAACATTAAAAACATGTACTTGCATGTAAGACAACTCAGAAAACTATAGTGAATGGATGGAATCTACTGTATGATAAGAATGCTATAAACACCATTTAGTTAGCACCAATAAAAAATTTACTTGTTTTAAAAAAATCCAAATGCTGGCATTGTCTAAAATTTAGTAGATTTATTTATAATTGTAAAATTGAACTGCTGAAACTTCTTCATGGAAACATTTTGACTTGCATTAATGCTTTAAATCTTACATTTATATTAACAGTCCACGTACAAATGAAAGTAGATAAACTGCCAATACCTGCCTTCTGTCCCCTAGTTTTCTGCTTGCAATCACATACACTTAGGTGCTTTTTGACTCCATGGGGAGTAAAAGATATCAATGTTCAGAACTACCAATAACAGGAAGAAGAGAAAATTGTTTTTGAGAACTTGATCAATCACAGAATATAACATTCTCTCATTAGTAAGGTACTTCCTGACAGATGCAGAAAAGTTACCCAGATACTCTAGCAGCCCTACAGCTGTCATCTGGGAATCCTTTAGGGTCAGAAAAATCATGGAGAGCTTGACATGCCAGTAACTCCTTTGCAAGCATCATCTTCAGAGACTGATTTGTCCACTCAAATTGACCTGAGAGCCACTTTGGAAGACAGTTTGGTGGTTCCTCAAAAAATTAAACATAGACTTACCATATGACACAACCATTCTACTCCTAGGTATATACTCAAGAGAACTGAAAACAGGTCCACACAAAAACTTGAATACAGGTAGTCATACCAGCATTATTCATAACAGTCAAAAACTTGAAACAACCCAAATGTTTATCAACTAATTTATGGATAAACAGAATGTGGTATACATATATGATGGAATATTATTTATTATTTAGCCATAAAAAGAATTTAATCATTTTTTCTGTCATGTTTGAATTTTTTGGACACAAATTGAAAAACTTGGAAAAAGACCTGAATTTTACTGACACTAAAAGTGTTCTTTGTACACATGTGCATCACTAAGGCTCTTTGGTTGCTAATAGTTGAAATTGACTCATCTAACTTAAGTAAATGAGTAGTTTGTTGAAAATACACAGAGAAGCTCACAAAATTGACAGAAAAATCTAAACAACCAACTTTGGAAAGGAGAGAAAAGTATCAGAAACATCTCCTCTGGTCCCTTCCTTTGTAGCAGCTTCAATTGTTTTATTTTTTTCCCCCAAACAAAAGGTCTCACATAATACTGAGCCAACCTACTTGTACAGAAGCATAGAAATAAAGAGAAAAACAATTATTTTCCCAGTAAAACATGTCCAACTGTCCCAGATAGTAGTGACATTTTCAGCTTGTTATGGTAAGATGCCAGCGACCTTGATACAGCATAAATACGTGGCCATCTTATGTGCAATTCCTTACAGACGCAACTTCGTTCTTCTCCAGCATCTCCTTTTGTCACTGTAGTGATTTTATTACTAGTTTTCATCTGAATCCATTGAGGAATGGTATTATTCCGCTTTTGTTTCTTGTCCAGTAATCTCTGTATCCTGAAAGTCTTGAGAGAAGACATAGTGACACACACACACACTTCCTAGATGGAAGAAAAATGTGGCAACTTCAACTGTTTTTTAACTCATGTCATTCTGCTCAAGACAAAACACTGGGGAGAGAGAACTTGAGTGGTTTGGTTTAGGTCATGTGCCAGTCTGTGGCCAAGGGAGTTTGACTATCCCACCTAAATTGTGTGAAAGGAGGTGGGGTAGTTTCCCAAAAGACATTCAGGGAGCTGTAACCCAGAAAAGTGTCAGGTGACAGAATTGTCTTTGAATTGGAATCATTCCATGTACATGTTTTATCATTTCCAAGGTTACCAAACAGCAGCAGTAACCACTCATAAGAAGTCATCAGAAAAGGTGCAATTTCACTAGCAGGGAAAATGAATCATATCTTCTTTTAATTTCACTTTAGTTTTTACTAACTGTCCACAATTTCTCAGGAAATTTACCATTCTCTAAAATTTAGGGAAAGGTGAAACAGACAGTTTTAGTGCAATTGGTTCAGGTGGGAGAGAGTCCTGCCATGGCTTATAGAAATCAAATAAAGCAAATCACATTGCATAGAGCACTAGAGCAAAATAATAATTGTTTAACAAATGTATTCTTCACCAATTTAGCTCATATATAATTTGGTGTACTTTTATTTATTTTTTAAACATATTTATTGGAGTATATCTGTTTTACAGTGTTGTGTTGGTTTCTGCTGTATAACAAATTGAATCAGCTATATGCATATGTATATCCCCATATCTCCTCTGTCTTGCGTCTCCCTACCACGCTCCTTATCCCACCCCTCTAGGTGGTCGCAAAGCACCAAGCTGATCTCCCTGTGCTATACAGCTGCTTCCCACTAGCTATCTATTTTACATGTGGTAGTGTATATATGTCAATGCTACTCTCTCACTTCGACTCAGCTTACCCTTTCCCCTCAGTTCCATTCTCTATGTCTGTGTCTTTATTCCCATCCTTCACTTAGGTTCATCAGAACCATTTTTTTTTTCAGATACCATATAAATGTGTTAGCATATGGTATTTGTTTTTCTCTTTCTGACTTACTTCACTCTGTATGACAGGCTCTAGGTCCATCCAACTCACTACAAATAACTCAATTTCATTTCTTTTTATGGCTGAGTAATATTCCATTGTGTATATGTGTCACATCTTCTTTATCCATTCATCTGTTGATGGATACTTAGGTTGCTTCCATGTCCTGCCTATTGTAAGTAGAGCTGCAATGAACATTGTGGTACATGACTCTTTTTGAATTATGGTTTTCTCAGGTATATGCCCAGTAGTGGGATTGCTGGGTCATATGGTAGATCTATTTGTAGTTTTTTAAGGAACTTCCATACTGTTCTCCATAATGGCTGTATCAATTTACATTCCCACCAAAAATGCAAGAGGGTACCGTTTTCTCCATACCCTCTCCAGCATTTACTTTTTGTAGATTTTTTGATGATGGACATTCTGACTGGTGTGAGGTGATACCTCATTGAACTTTTGATTTGCATTTCTCTAATGTTTAGTGATGTTGAGCATCTTTTCATGTGTTTGTCGGCAATCTGTATATCTTCTTTGGAGAAATGTCTATTTAGGTCTTCTCCCCATTTTTGGATAGGGCTGTTTGTTCTTTTGATATTGGCCTGCATGAGCTTCTTCTATATTTGGAGATTAATCATTTGTTAGTTGCCTCTTTTGCAAATATTTTCTCCCATTCTGAGGGCTGTCTTTTTGTCTGTTTTATGGTTTCCTTTGCTGTGCAAAAGCTTTTAAGTTTCACTAGGTCCCATTTGTTTATTTTTGTTTTTATTTCCATTTCTCTAGGAGGTGGGTCAAAAAAGGTCTTGCTGTGATTTATGTCATAGAGTGTTCTGTCTATGATTTCCTGTAAGAGTTTTATAGTGTCTGGCCTTACATTTAGTTCTTTAATCCATTTTGAGTTTACTTTTGTATATGGTGTTAGGGAGTGTTCTAATTTCATTCTTTTACATGTAGCTGTCCAGTTTTCCCAGCACTGTTTACTGAAGAGACTGTCTTTTCTCCATTGTATATTCTTGCCTCCTTTATGAAAGATAAGGTGACCATATGTGTGTGTTTATCTCTGGGCTTTCTATCCTGTTCCATTGATCTATCTTTCTGTTTTTGTGCCAGTACCATACTGTCTTGATTACTGTAGCTTTGTAGTATACTCTTAAGTCTGTGAGCCTGATTCCTCCAGCTCTGTTTTTCTTTCTCAAGATTGCTTTGGCTATTCAGGGTCCTTTGTGACTCCATACAAATTGTGAAATTTTTTGTTCTAGTTCTGTGAAAAATGCCAATGGCAGTTTGATAGGGATTGCATTGAATCTATAGATTCCTTTGAGTAGTGTAGTCATTTTCACAACATTGATTCTTCCAATCCAAGAGCACAGTATATCTCTCCATCTGTTTGTATCATCTTTAATTTCTTTCATCAGTGTCTTATAGTTTTCTGCATAAAGGTCTTTTGTCTCCTTAGGTAGGTTTATTGCTGGTATTTTTTTCTTTTTGTTGCAGTGGTAAATGGGAGTGTTTCCTTAATTTCTCTTTCAGATTTTTCAGCATTAGTGTATAGGAATGCCAGAGATTACTGTGAATTAATTTTGTATCCTGAGACTTTACCAAATTCATTGATTAGCTCCAGTAGTTTTCTGGTAGCATCTTTAGGATTCTCTTAGTATCATGTCACCTGCAAAGTGACAGTTTTATTTCTTTTCTGAATTGGATTCCTTTTATTTCTTTTTCTCCTGTGATTGCTGTGGCTAAAACTTCCAAAACTCTGTTGAATAATAGTCGTGAGAGTGGGCAACCTTGCCTTGTTCCTGATCTTGGGGGAAATGGTTTCAGTTTTTCACCGTTAAGAACGATGTTGGCTGTGGGTTTGTCATATATGGCCTTTATTATGTTGAGGTAGGTTCCCTCTATGCCTACTTTCTGGAGAGTTTTTATCATAAATCGGTGTTGAATTTTGTCAAAAGCTTTTTCTGCATCTATTGATGTTATCATATGGTTTTAATCCTTCAGTTTGTTAAAATGTGGTGTATCACATTGATTGATTTGTGTATATTGAAGAATCCTTGCATTCCTGGGATAAACCCACTAGACCATGGTGTATAATCTATTGGATTCTGTTTGCTAGTATTTTGTTGAGGATTTTTGCATCAATGTTCATCAGATATATTGGCCTATAGTTTTCTTTTTCTGTGACATCTTTGTCTGCTTTTGGTGTCAGGGTGATGGTGGTCTAGTAGAATGAGTTTGGGAGTGTTCCTCTCTGCTATATTTTGGAAGAGTTTGAGAAGGTTAGGTTTTAGCTCTTCTCTAAATGTTTGATAGAATTCACCTGTGAAGCCATCTGGTCCTGGGCTTTTGTTTGTGGGAAGATTTTTAATCACAGTCTCAATTTCAGTGATTGTGATTGGTCATTTATATTTTCTATTTCTTCCTGGTTCAGTCTCAATAGGTTGTGTTTTCTAAGAATGTGTCCATTTCTTCCAGGTTGTCCATTTTATTGGCATATAGTTACTTGTAGTAATCTCTCATGATCCTTTATATTTCTGCAGTGTCAGTTGTTACTTCTCCTTTTTCATTTCTAATTTTGTTGATTTGAATCTTCTTTCTTTTTTTCTTGATGAGTCTGGCTAATGGTTTATCAATTTTGTTTATGTTCTCAAAGAACCGGCTTTTAGTTATATTGATCTTTGCTATTGTTTCCTTCATTTCTTTTTCATTTATTTCTGGTTTGATCTTTATGAGTTCTTTTCTTCTGCTAAGTTTGCGGGGTTTTTTTGTTCTTTTCTCTCTAATTGCTTTAGGTGTAAGTTTAGGTTGTTTATTTGAGACGTTTCTTGTTTCTTGTGGTAGGATTGTATCGCTATAAACTTCCTGCTTAGAACTGCTTTTGCTGCATCCCATAGGTTTTGGGTCATTGTGTTTTCATTGTTATTTGTTTCTAGGTATTTTTTATATTTCCTCTTTGATTTCTTCAATGATCTCTTTCTTATTTTGTAGCATATGTTTTAGCCTCATGTGTTTGTATTTTTTACAGTTTTCCCGTAATTGATATCTAGTCTCATAGTGTTGTGGTTGGAAAAGATACTTGATACGACTTCAGTTTTCTTAAATTTACCAAGGCTTGATCTGTGACCCAGATATGGTCTATGCTGGAGAACGTTCCATGAGCACTTGAGAAGAAAGTGTATCCTGTTGCTTTTGGATGGAATGTCTTATAAATATCAATCAAGTCCAATTTGTTTAATGTGTTATTTAAAGCTTGTGTTTCTTTATTTATTTTCATTTTGGATGATCTGTCCATTGGTGAGAGTGGGGTGTTAAAGTCCCCTACTATTATTGTGTTACTGTCGATTTCCCCTTTTATGGCTGTTAGCATTTGCCTTATGTATTGAGGTGCTCCTATGTTGGGTGCATAAATATTTACAATTGTTATAACTTCTTCTTGCATTGATCCCTTGATCATTATGTAGTGTCCCTCTTTGTCTCTTGTAATAGTCTTTATTGTAAAGTCTATTTTGTCTGATATGAGAATTGCTACTCCAGCTTTCTTTTGATTTCCATTTGCATAGAATATCTTTTTCCATCCCCTCACTTTCACATACCACTTTCAGTTGGTATGTGTCCCTAGGTCTGAAGTGGGTCTCTTGTAGACAGCATATATACGGGTCTTGTTTTTGTGTCCATTCAGCCAGTCTATAATCTTTTGGTTGGAGCATTTAATCCATTTACATTTAAGGTACTTATCGATATGTATGTTCCTATTACCATTTTCTTAATTGTTTTGGGGTTTTTTTTGTAGGTTTTTCCCTTCTCTTGTGTTTCCTGCCAGAGAAATTCCTTTAGCATTTGTTGTGAAGCTGGTTTGTTGGTGCTCAATTCTCTTAGCTTTTGCTTGTCTGTAAAGGTTTTAATTTCTCCATCGAATCTGAATGAGATCTTTGCTGGGTAGAGTAATCTTGGTTGTAGTTTTTTCCCTTTTATCACTTTAAATATGTCCTGCTACTCCCTTCTGGCTTGCAGAGTTTCTACTGAAAAATCAGCTGTTATCCTTATGGGGATTCACTTGTATGTTTTTTGTTGTTTTTCTCTTGCTGCTTTGAATATTTTTTCTTTGTATTTAATTTTTGACTGTTTGATTGATATGTGTCTCAGCATGTTTCTCTCTGGATTTACCCTGTATGGGACTCTTTGTGCTTCCTGGACTTGATTGACTATTTCCTTTACCATGTTAGAGAAGTTTTTGACTATAATCTTCTCAAATATTTTCTCAGACCCTTCCTTTTTCTCTTCTTCTTCTGGGATGCCTATAATTCCAATGTTGTTGCATTAAGTATTGTCCCAGAGACTGTGAGACTGTCCTCAATTCTTTTCATTTTTTTTTCTTTATTCTGCTCCCTGGAAGTTATTTCTACCATTTTATCTTCCAGCTTACTTATCCATTCTTCTGCCTCAGGTTATTCTGTTATTGATTCCTTCTATAGTGTTTTTCATTTCATTTATTCTGTTGTTCATCATTGTTCATTTGCTCTTTAGTTCTTCTAAATCCTTGTTAAAGGTTTCTTCTATTTTCTCCATTCTGTTTCTGAGGTTTTGGATCATCTTTACTATCACTACTCTGATTTCTTTTTCAGGTAGACTGCCTATTTCATCTTCATTTATTTGGTCTTGTAGGTTTTTACGTTGCTCCTTCATCTGTAACATGATTTTTGTCGTTTTATTTATTTTTGATGGGTGGTGCTGTATTCCTGTCTAATGGTTATTTGGCCTGAGACGTCCAGTACTGGAGTTTGCAGGCAGTTGGATAGAGCTGGGTCTTGTTGCTGAGATGAGGACCTCCTGGAGGCCTCACTCTGATAGATTTTCCCTTGGGTCTGAGTTTCTCTGTTAGTTCAGATGTTTGGTCTTGGAACTCCCACCACAGGAGCTTGGGCCTGACCTCTCGCCTGGGAACTGAGATCCTGCAAGCTTTGTGGCACAGTAAAAAAAAAAAAAAAAAAAAAAAA
>NW_006770402.1:950942-960077 GCF_000442215.2 Lipotes vexillifer | reverse complement strand
TTTGGGGCAAAAAAAAAAAAAAAAAAAAAAAAAAAGAAGAAGAAAGAAGGAAAAAAAGGAGCAGTAAAATATCAAAGAATAAAAAACAAAATAAAATTAGAAAGATAAAAAATATGTTAAGAAAAATAAAACTATAGGTAAAATAAAACCACAATAGAAAAAAGAAAAAAACAAAAGAAGGAAAAGGGTGGGGGAAGAACAAGTGAAAAGGGGAGATCACTAACAAAGTCTAAAGAATAAAATAAAATTAGAAAAATAAAAGATTTATTAGGAAAAATTAAAATATAAAAGAATCAACAATAATGAATCAACAAGGTAAAACAGAGCCCAAATCTAAAAGAGGAAAAAAGAAAGAAAGAAACAAACAAAAAAGCCTTGTCTATGGGTGTGGAGTTTAGGTGGGGTGGAACTTAGGCAGGGGTGGGGTTTAGGGTTGGGTGGGACCTAGGCAGTGTTGGGGTGACATTTCAGCAGGGGGCGGGACCTTGGCAGGGCTACGTTCAAGTGTGGGTCAGGGCCTCTGCTTAGGACCTGGGCAGAAGGGGAGAGGCAGCATGTTGAAAAAAGGGCCTCTGGAGTGTGGAGTTACGGAGTCTGGAGGTAGGTCCCTGAGTGTGGGTCTGCAGGTGGGGATTAGGCCCAGCTAGTTGGAGGGTATCTCCAAGTGTAGTGGTAGGGCCCTGGGTGGAGGTGTAGCAGTGGGGCTTGGGTTCTGCATGGCAGGAGGGAGGCTCTAAAGGCAGAGGATTAGGCCCGGGAGCCCAACAGGCTTCCCGGTGAACAGGGAAAGCATTGGTCCTGTTCCCTTCTGTTCTTTTGCACTCCTCCCCCACTGTCCCCCCCAGGGTCTCCCCCGTTGCCGCTGGACCCCTAACCATGGGTGGGTCCTGCTGGGTGTAGGAACTCCTCTCCTCCCCCAGCCACCCCTCAGGGATGCTCGTCCCAGTGGTCCTGCCTATACTTTTGCTCTCCCTTCCCTCCTTCCCACTCACTCAGGACGCTGCTGGAGGGAGCATAGGTGGGCAGAGGATCAGGCCTGGGATCTCAGCAGGTTCCCGGTGGCCCATGTGAGCAGGGAAAACCTGGCCATGCTCCCTTTTGATCCTCTGCCCTCCCAATGGTTCCCCAATTTCCCCCTTTTCCCCTCCCCCAGCTGCCCCTCAGGGACACCAGTCCTGTCCCACCTTCACTTCTCCTTCCCCTTCACTCCCCCCCTGGCCCACATCCTACTTGGTTGCTGGGCTTTCCTCCCGTACCCTTAGGTGTCCGTGGTCCCCCTCTGGTGTCTGGTAGATGCCCTAGTTGTGAGGAGACACGAATTCCACATCCTCCTGGTATGCCATCTTGACTCTGCCCCAATTTGGTATACTTTTACATTTACCCACATACACAGGGAGTTTTGCTTTGTTACCAGGTAGTGACACTACTTTGTTAAAGAAACAGGGACCGAGACTTTCTTGCTTTGTCAATTTTTTCTTTAACGATATTGCAAAAAATGATAATTTTTACGTCTCATGAATTCAGAGATAATAAGGTATTTCTTTTTAAAGTGAATATATGTTCTGATGGGGCCAGGACTTTTTGGATGTAAAAAATTCAAATGTTATAATTAGTTTTGCATACCTTGCTTTTATCCATGCACTTAATTTATGCCTATCTACATTTTTCATCTTTTCTTAAAAGTTTTTCAGAAAACTTTAGGAAATGACTCTGTTTCCTAAATATTCATTACACATATTAGTAGTGCTGTAATTTATAAAATTTATTTTTTACGGACTGACAATTTATTATGTACTGTATTTTATTGTTTATTTCTTGCTTCATGCATGCTTCTTGAGGGCAGGAAAGTTTTTATACAATTCTCCAATATTTAAAAACATATTTTAAATTATAATAATTATTAATAACTCTATGTGAAATGTCTTATGTACTCATCACAAGAGACAGGAAATATTATCATCTCCGTTTATAGATGAGGAATTTGGGACTTTTAAAGGCTACCTATACTACATATGTATTAAGTAGAAGTGTTAACTTCAAATATCCAAAGTTTGACTCTGGGCCATTTTAAAATTATGAATACTTCTGCTTTAACTTGATTCTAAACATATACTAGATACTTCTTAAATACCTGTTGAGTTGGACGGAATAATTTATATGCTCATCAATCAGAATATTTTTTAACCTATTTCCATCACTCTGGATAAAGAAGAGTTGGGAGTCCTATGGAGTCTTTAATGTTAAAATAAGCTTATTTATCTACTTCAGTCAATATCTTGCTAAAAGGAAAGCTCCCTTTCTTAAGGAGAGCAATAGCCAGTAGCTATGATCTTTTAATAATGTCTTAGAGGGAAACACTTTATCACTAAGGAAATGAATACTTTCTCAGTAGGAACTGCTGAAGCCATTTGACATTCCCCAGCTGCAGCAGGTGGTTCCCAGAGACAATGACAGTCAATAAGCTTCAAGAGGAGCAAACAGCAGCCAGTCTCTCAAGTTTCAGCACCTCCCCCCAGTGGAAAAGGAATCAGTTGCTACAAGTATCTAGGGGGTAAAACAAAATCCAGTACTTACCAGTTTTCCAGGCTCCTGGTCTCCACCTGTGACAATGAAAAACAAATACCACTACAAACAAATGTGAAGAAAGAGCAGCCGTGAGACTGGAGAGGGAGGGGAGAATGAATTGTTTTGGGAGAGGGAATGTGAGGTAAACACAGGTACTTTGAGTAATGGGCTTTGAAAGAAGTATTTGAACCCATGTTCACAGGTTAAAAAAGAAATATCAGTAACCAAGTAGAAAGTCCACTCATAGAGTACAAATTTAGAATTTTGTATTATCCTTTGTTAAGTGGCCTCATATGATTTCAATTATATTTACCAGATGAAATGTTTTGCCATCAGAGGAGCATGACATATTGACACCTGCACTATATTTCCTAGACTATTTTTGATGTGGTGTGTTGGCTTCAGCATGAATTAGTTTTCCAATGTTTCCTTAACTTTACTCTAACTAAACTTACATTTCTTCCTATTGTCCCATTTGTAGATATTTCAGGCATCAAACATAGCTTGTAGAACCCTAAATTGAATTGAATTCAACTATATGCCATTTGAGAAGTTTCTTTCAAAAGTTGTAATTCATGTTGCATTGAGGTGGTTTAAAGATACCAGGGTTCATTAAGGAGACAGAAACCAAACCAGTAATTTGAACAGCATTAATAAATTATAAAGTGGGACTAACTACTAAGAGGGGGTAAAGAGAGCCTTAGAGAGTGCTAGAAAAGTACATCTAGGGTTGAGGGAGTATACTTAAGGAAGGAACAAACCTGAAAGAGATACTGCCCATAATAGGGCTGAGATTCAGTCTTCATAGGAAGTGTGTGTCTGTGTAAAACTGGATGAAGGAGGTTTGCTGAGGTGTCACAGGCCATGGCTGCTGAGGAGAAAACACTTATTGGAGTCCCAGGGAAATTCTCTTTCATTTTGATTCTGGTGAAATATGCTAGGAAGCAACTTGCTATGTTGGTGATAGGACTACCTATGAAGCTTTTCACTGGGGTGTCAGCAAGACTCACTAGGATAGTGTGCACTAGGGTGCTGGTGAAACTTTCTAGGAAGATGTTTCTGGGATGCTGGTGAGAAAAGTTTAAAGTTCAAGACCTGCCAAATTAGAGTGTCTCAGTGGAAACCTCAGGGGTTCCATTGAATCCAAAGTAGGTTCTCACAAAACCACAGATGGCCCAGATGTTGCAATAGCTGACACTGCGGTTCCCAATTTCAGATGATGCATGAGTAAATAGAAAATATTACAGAAAATAACAATGTTACTAAGATGAAGAGGCACAGGTTGAAGTTTGGATATATTAGATGACTGGAGGTTGGAAATGAAATGACTGTGACTTCTTTCCTTTCTATTTTATAACAATTAAGAAAGTATTACACCATCTATGGCAGTTATCAAAGTCCATTTTTCTTTGCCTTGAATTATGATATTGGAACTGAACCTTACAAATTTTTTTTCTTTATCAGCTGACATAAGGTTAGACTCTGTCAGCAAAGGGTTCTGGTAGTACACTGTAGGAAGAAAGTCTCCTTTTATGGATCCTTATGCTTTTCTTTTTGCTCTTACAGTGCTACATCCAGTAGGCAGCTTACTGTGGGTGACCCAGTGACATGTACCCTCGAGTAAAAATAAGCCCAGGATGAGAGCTATGCTCTAGGATTAAGGGAAAAATCAAAATATAACCACCTTAACAAAGATTAAAACTAAGCTTCCATAAAATCAGGGTAATAAGCCAGGAATTTAACTGCCTGTCAGAGCAAAAGCCAATATGATTAGAGGAAGGTAACAAAATCCAAAATTTCTGCAATGGATTAGCCACAATATACAGTATACTCAACTGAAAATCACTAAGCATACAAAAATGTGGTTAAATCTAACCATAATCAAGAGGAAAAATGTCAGTAGAAGCAGACTCAAAGATGACCCAGGTGTTGCAATTAACTGACAAGGACTTTAAAACAGTTTTTACAAATATTTCAAATAATATACAAAGAGATAGAAGTGGGTAAGCAAATGCAGGGCATTAGCAGGGATGTACAAACTATAAAAAAAAAAGCAAGTAGAAATTTTAGAACTGAAAAAATTACAACATCCAAAATAAAAAGTTTATTATATAGAATTTAGAGCAGATTGAACACTGTAAAAGAGAGAATAAACTTGAACACTAGCTAATACAATTATATTGTTATATAATACATTATGTATAATAATATAGATAAATTAGATATATGTGTATTATTAAAGCATCTATAATATAAATATGTAAATTATATTGAATTATGTAAATTCAAACACAAAGAGAAAATATACTGAAAGATAACTAACTGTGCCTGTGTAGGTTGTGGTCAAATGTATCTGTAGTCTGAATTCCAGAGGGGAAGAAGAAATGGGGCAGAAAAGTTTTTTAATTGGCTGAACATTTTACAGATTTGAAGAATAGCAACACACAGATTCAAGAAGCTCAGCCAAACTCAAGTAGGATAAAAGACACAAAAATGATAAAAGACACAAAAAATGATACATATAGGAATGTCATATTCAGACAGCTGAAGACCAAAGATATAGAGAAACACTTGAAAGTAGCCAGAGGAATTAATGACATATAACTACAAATAACTAGATGTAACTAGAACATTACATCCAGTGAAATCATCTTTCAAAACTGAAAGCAAACTAAAGACATTTCAGATAAATGAAATCTGAGGATTAGAAACATATTCCAAAGAATGTTATAGAACTTTTACCAATCTGAAAAGAAAAATGTCAGAAAGGAAAATTAAATCTAGAGAAAAGAATTGGAAAGGTAAATATTTAGATAAATGTAAAAACATTCTTCATATAATGTTAGACTCTTTAAAACAGGGGTTCCCAACCTCTGGGCCATGGACCAGTACAGGTTCGTGGCCTGTTAGGAACTGGGCTGCACAGCAGGAGGTGAGTGGCAGGCGAGTGAGTGAAGCTTCATCCCATTGCTCTCATTACTGCCTGAGCTCTGTCTTCTGTCAGATCAGCAGCGGCATTAGATTCTCGTAGGAGTGTGAACCCTACTGTGAACCATGCATGCAAGGGATCTAGGTTGCACACTCCTTATGAGAACCTAATGCCTGATGATCTGAAGTGGGGCTGAGGTGGTGATGCTAGTGCTGGGGAGAGGTTGCAAATGAAGATTGTTATTAGCAGAGAGGTTTGACTGCACAGAGACCATAATAAATCAATTGCTTGCAGACTCATATCAAAACCCTATCAGTTAGTGGCAAGTGACAATTAAGCTGCATCTGGTGGTAGGATTTAAAGAGGCAAGTGAGTTGATGTACTTCAATTGTACAGCTGCAGCTGGTGGCAGGCTTTAAGTCAGAATCTGACACTTATATTAGTCTGCACATGGCCTGCCCATTATTTTATTTACCACTTCCATCCGTGCCTCTTTCCTGCACTGCACACTTATCTCAGTCACAGTTTTGGTAAGCCCACAAGATAAACCTAGCCAAAATGCGTAAAAAACAAATGTTGCTGGAGAGCTTCTTTGAAAAGGGGGAAAGAACCAATGTTGAGACAGTAGAAGACTCTAAGACTGCCACGAAAAAGAAAGTGCATTTAAAAGAAACACCAAGACTCCTACTTAAATTACAAGTTCATTGCAACAGGTGATTCACATTCTCCAAGCCCACTTTGGATAATATGTGGCGACCTGCTATCCAACAAAGCCATGAAACCTTCAAAACTGCTCTGCTATGAGACTAACCACCCTGCATTAAAAGACAAGCATTCGGAGTTTTTCAAAAGAAAAAAATGTGAACACGAAGAACTGAAGCAAGTATTGAAGGTCACCACTTCAAATGTTTCTGCACTGAGAACATCATTCTTAGTGGCTAACTGCATTGCTAAAGCTAAGAAGCCCTTTACTATTGGTGAAGACTTGATCCTGCATGTTGCTAAGGACATTTGTCATGAACTTTTAGGAGAGGCTGCAGTTCAAAAGGTGGCACTTGTTCCTGTTTCGGCTAGCATCATAACTAGATGAATTGATGAAATAGCAGAGGATATTGAGGCACAATTTTTAGAGAGGATTAATGAGTCACCATTGTACACAATCCACATTGACGAGTCTACTGATGTTGACAACAAGGCAGCAATGCTTGTTTTTGTGCGATATATTTTTCAGGAGGATGTGCATGAGGATACGTTGTGTGCACTTTTGTTGCCAACCAATACCACAGCTGCAGAATTATTCAAGTCTGAATGAATACATATCAGGAAAACTGAATTGGTCATTTTGTGTCGGTATATGCATGGACTGAGCAACTGTCATGACTGGACAGCTTTCTGGTTTCACTATTCAGGTCAAAGAGGTCACTTCTGAATGTGAGTCTATGCACTGTGTCATTTATAGAGAAATGCTGGCTAGCTGAAAAATGTCACCTGATCTTTACAAGTTTTGCAGGATGTGATTAAAATTATCAACCACATTAAAGTACATGCCCTTAACTCATGTCTGTTTATGCAGCTTTGTGAGGAGATGGATGCAGAGCACACACGTCTTCTCTTATAAACAGAAGTGAGATGGCTTTCTAAAGGTAGATCACTGGCCAGAGTTTTTGAATTTCATGAGCCACTCCAGTGATTTCTTTAGAAAAACAGTCACCACTGGCAGCACACTTCAGTGACACCACTGGCAGCACATTTCAGTGACACATTTCAGTCACTGCTGGTTGCAAAACTTGCTTACTGGTGTGACATATTCAACCTGCTCAGTGAACTCAATCTATCACTTCAGCAGAGAATGGCAACTGTGTTCAAGTCGGCAGATAAAGTGGCTGCATTCAAAGCCAAACTGGAATTATGGGGGCGACAAGTGAACATTAGGATTTTTGACATGTTTCAAACATTAGCAGAGGTTTTGAAAGAGACTGAGCCAGGGCCTTCTTTCTCCCAGCTTGTGCATGATCACCTATCTCAGCTTTCAAAAGAGTTTAAGCATTACTTCCCAACCACAAAAGACCCCCAAACTGGGAAGGAATGGATCCGTGACCCATTTGGGAATAAGCCAGGTGAACCGACTTTGTCTGTCCTAGAAGAGGATCAACTACTTGAGATCGCAAATGACGGTGGTCTTAAAAGTATGTTTGAGACAACTTCAAATCTCCATAAATTCTGGATTAAAGTCAAGGCGAATATCCTGAGATTGCCACCAAAGCACTGAAAAGCCTGCTTCCATTTCCAACATCCTATCTTTGTGAAGCAGGGTTTTCTGCAGTGACAGTAACCAAAACGAGATTACAGAGTAGACTGGACATAAGCAACACACTTCAGGTGTCACTGTCTCCCATCACCCCCAGATGGGACCATCTAGTTGCAGGAAAACAAGCTCAGGGCTCCCACTGATTCTGCATTATGGTGAATTGTATAATTATTTCATTATATATTACAATGTAATAATAATAGAAATAAAGTGCACAATAAATGTAATGCACTTGGATCATCCTGAAACCATCCCCCCCACCCTGGTCCATGGAAAAATTGTCTTCCACGAAACTGGCCTCTGGTGCCAAAAAGGTTGGGGACCACTGCTTTAAAAGACAATTGCCTATTTAAGGCAAAAATCACAAAGTTTTGTGAGGTTATAACATATGTAGAAGTAAGGTGTATGATAATATGAGCCAAAGGATGGAGAGGAAAATGGACATATAATGTAAGTTTCTTATACTATATACCTCAAAAAGTATGGTATTATTTAAAGGTAGATTATAATAGGTTTTATTTATTGCAAAGAAATATTATTTATTATTATTATTACAAATATATTATAAAATATATATTTGGAGTTTTATATATATAATATATATTGCAATTGCAAAAA
Organism: Lipotes vexillifer; assembly: GCF_000442215.2. Taxonomy (NCBI): domain Eukaryota; kingdom Metazoa; phylum Chordata; class Mammalia; order Artiodactyla; family Lipotidae; genus Lipotes; species Lipotes vexillifer. The sequence continues at coordinate 951,657 of NW_006770402.1, read as the reverse complement.
TACATATATATACACACATTTATATATATTTCAAACCCTAGAACATGACTAAAAACTAAGCAAATCAAAACAAGATAAGGGATTTCACTAGTAAGAGAGTTGTACAGATAAAGTGAAACCTAAGTCCTCAATTAACCCAAAGAAAGGCAGAACACAAAGAATAAAGAGGACAAAATTCAAATGGAATGAATAGAAAATAAGTATCAGGATGGTAAATTGAAATCCATTCATAACAATAATTACATTATATGTATAGATCTATAAATCCAATAAAGAGGAAGAAATTGTCAGATTGGATACAAAAAGCAAAATCCAATTGCTGCCTACAAGAAACTTACTTTACATACAAAGGCACAGATTGAATGAAAAGGAACAGATTGAATGAAAGCAAATGATAGAAAAGGATATACATAAAGAATCTGGAGTGTTCATGCTAATATTGGACAAAGTAGATCAGGGCAAGGAATAATACCAAGGATAAGGAGGGAAATTTCAGAATGACAGAGAAATCAATTCATTAAGAAACAATCCTAAATGAGTATGCATAGAAATATCTTTTCTTTGAAATATTTTATAAATTATGAGAAGTATTTATACACTAAAAATACAAAGTATTGTTGAGAGAAATTAAAGAAACCTAACTAAATAGATAGAATATATCCCATGTTCATGGATTGGAAGACTCAATATTCTTTTTTTTTTTTTTTTTTTTTTT
>NW_006770402.1:918425-950556 GCF_000442215.2 Lipotes vexillifer | reverse complement strand
TTTTGCGGTATGCGGGCCTCTCACTGTCGTGGCCTCTCCCGTTGCAGAGCACAGGCTCCGGACACGCAGGCTCAGCGGCCACGGCTCACGGGCCCAGCCGCTCCGCGGCATGTGGGAGCTTCCTGGACCGGGTTACGAACCCGTGTCCCCTGCATCAGCAGGTGGACTCTCAACCACTGCGCCACCAGGGAAGCCCACTCAATATTCTTAATATGTCAATTTTCTGAAAATTGATCTATGTATTAAAAGTATTCCATTAAAATTCAAGCAAAATTTCTTGTAGAAATTGACAGGTAGATGCTGAAATTCATATGAAAATGCAAATGATCTAGACTTTGCAAAATAATTTTTGAAGAAAAATGAAGATGGAGGATTTAATTTTAAGATTAATTCTAAAATGATTGTCATCTAGGCTGTTTGGTATTGGTGTAAGGATCAATGGAAAGAGACAGACCCACACATGTAGGGTAAATTGATTTTTGGCAAATGTGTCCATTCAATTTAATAAAGAAGGACAGTATTTTCTCGAAATCATTATTTTAATCAAAGACTCCAGACACAAGAAATTCTATGCTATATGATACCATTTACAAAATTCTGGAAAAGTTGAAAATACAGTGACAAGGGGCAGATGAGTCAGTGATTGTCAGTGAGGGCAGAGGCTTGACTGAAGTGAAGGGAGAACAGCACAAGAAAACTTTGGGATCATGGAAATGTTTCATATCATGATTGTGGTGGCTGTTACATGACTGTTTATATTTGATCAAGCTAATTGAATTTTACAGGAAATACTGTGCATTTTTAAAAGGTAAGTTTCATCTCATTAGAGCTATATTCATATAATGTAATTCACCACATTTACAGAATAAAGAAGAAAAAGCGTATGAATACTGCAGTAGATAAAAAAAGGGAAGCTAAACCAAAACATAACAGATTTGATAAAGTTCACTATTCAATCATAATAAAAATTCTCAGCATTTTAGGACTAGAAAAGGATGTCCTCAGTCTGATAAAAGGCATCTACCACCTATAGTTAACATCACTCTTAATGGTGACATTTTGAATGCACTTTCCCTAAGATCAAGAAAAAAGCAAGAATATTCGCTTTCACCATTGTATTCAGCATTGTTATGAAAGTCCTACTAGTAAAATAATTCAAAAAAAGAAATGAGCATAAAGATTGGGTATAGTGTCTTCCCATGATATTAAATCAATTTATAAAAAACAATTGCATTCTGTATACTAGCAACAGTACATTGCTACATTATTTAGTACTATACAATATTACAGTACATTACTGAGGAAAATAAAGAATAAATATATGGAGAGATATGCCATGTTTGCTGTTGGAAGATTCAGTGTATAAGATGTAAATTCACTTCAAATTTTGCTATGGATTCAATGATAACCCTATCATACTACCAGTAAATGATTTTTTTTCTTTAGAGAATGAAAAGCTTAATATAGATATATATCTGTAATATACATGTATAAAAGAGAATTGCAAAAGCCTCAGAAGAAACAAAACAATCTTGATAAAGAGCAAAGTGAGAATACTTATATTACCTAATTCTAAGACATTGTAAAGCTGCAATAATCAGGACAGTGTAATATTGGCATTAGTATAGACTCAAAGCAATGTAATAGAAGTACAGAAATAGAATCACAATATATGACCAATACTTTAAACAAATGTGCCTATATAATCCAACGGTGAAAGGAAAACCTTTGACACAAATGCCTTTGTGTAATTGTGGAACAACAACAACAAAAAGAACTTTGACTCTTTTGAATACTATTTCCCAAAATTAATTCAAGAAAAATCATAGAACTACTCATGTTAAGCTGAGACTTTAAAAATTCTAGGCCTTAGACTAGGCAAATATTTCTTAGACAAAATAAAGTGCACTAAATCAAAATTAAAAACTTTTCCTAATCAAAAGACAGCTTTACTAAAAAAGAACAAACCAAATAATAGAATATTCACAATACATATATCTGACAAAGAAGTTTCATGAATGAAAAGAACATCTACAAACTACTGATAGAAAGAAAAACATCAATAAAAGAATGGGAAAGAAGGTTTGAGTAGATCATTACAAGAGAAAGCATAATAATGGTCAATAAGCCATGAAAAGATGCTTAATATGATTTGTCATCAGGGAAATATTAAATAAAGCACAATGAGGTAACACTTCACATTTTTCTAGATTGTTAAAATTTAAAGACTGACAGCAACAAATATTTATGAGGGTATGAAGTTCCTGGAATGCTCATATAATTGTGAGGACCTGTAAAATTGTACAACCACTTTAGAAAACTGTCTGACAATTTCTTATGAAGTTAAACATATCCTGCTCTATGACTCAACAGTTTCACTGTTTTTAACCCAGGAGAATGATAGCATATGTCCTCAAAAGAATGTAGACAACAAGGTTTATAGAAGCTTTATTCATTATAGCCTAGACTTAAAGTAACCCAAATGTCCTTCAACAAAAGAATGAATAAACAATTTAAATCTATCATAAAAAGGAATACTTCTCTACAATATAAAAGAAAGAAGTCTGATTAGACTGGACCCTGTATAGGATAGAAAGGTCACATAGAGGATCTAACTGAGTCTATTGACAAAATTATAATATGGGATAGTTTATTAAAGAATCTTATTGATATTAAATTTACTGAATATAATATATAATGTGATTTTGTAAAAGAATATCTATGTTTAGGTAACCTACCTAATATATATGGGCAAATTGTCATGATGCATGTAACTTTTCAAATGTTTAAGAAAATTTTTCTGTATTTGGAGATGTTTATATAGTTGCATACATATGTAAGTATATACATGTATGTATGCATGTGTGTGTATATAAATATATACAGAGCACGCACAAATGTTAAAACAAATAGTTAAATGGTACCAGGTAAATCTGGCTAAGAGATATACATTTTGTGTGTTTTATTACTCTAATTCTTACACATTTTTTATAAATTTGAAATTTCCCAGATAAAAGATTAATTAAAAGATTAATTAAAAGATTAATTAAAAGATTAATTTTTTGAAAAACATAAAAGAACTACAGAAAAAAGACAAGGCTGAATCTCAAAATATTATTTTGAGTGAAAAAGTCAAACACAAATGTATACTTACTATTTGATTCCATTTAGATAATGTTCTAGAATGGATAAAGCCAACCTGTAATGTTGGAAATCAGAACTATGGTCACCTGGGCAGGGAGTAGAGGGCTGTTTCTGTTATCAACTGGAAAGGAAACAAGGGAGAATTCAGAGGTGAAAGGAATGTTTTATATCTTTATTTTGTTGTTAAGCTGCATGGGTTATACATGTGTTAAAACTCATGGAGCTATATTAGGAGTTGTGCATTTTACTCTATGTAAAAGATATCTCAGTAAAATTAATTATAAAAAGTGCATTTATAAATATTCATTCCAGCAGGCAATGTCATTAAGCAAAAATCAAGTTGCCTTTTGGCTCTCATTGAAGGGTCTGTATTGATAATTTGCTTTCCGGGCCTAATATTAATATCATTGCCCGCATAGCCTGTGCCTGATTATTTTATTGTTTTATATTTTACTTTATCCATCAGGAGAGTCTATATATATATGAATATATAATTCACAAAATAAAATTAGGTTTCCAGGAGTATGCTGGTAAACTAAACCTGGCATATTGAGAAAAAAGAAATCTCCATGAAAACACTTCCAACCATGGCCAACTGCTAGCTACTAAATGACATCACAAAAGCAGCAGAATTAAGAAGGGATAGTCAGTATCAGCTGTGGTGCGGGCTTCATCACTCCACCACCTTTCTCTATATACATAGAATGTCTACCTATGGAAAGAATGCTTTTCATAACACATAGCAAGATCCAAAACAATAAGCAGAAGATCACTGCCTGCCTGCTGTTTGGCAGTTTGGACACCATCGATTATTGGTGATCACATATCCTATTTTGATTCTTTTGTAGTGATTTTCTTTTTTAGCTGAATTTGAGTTTCTTTACCTCTGGAAATCTTGTAGCAGAAATCTGAGTAAGGGTCATTTAGCTCCATGACTAGCTGAATAAGCATTGGATACTGCTGAAGGTGATTGTGTTTTACCTGGTGGCATTAGATGTTAGCAGACACTGACATTGTCAGAATACTTATCCTTTACTGCAGGTATTGCTCTGAAAAATCTTGATTTTGTGTCATCTCTGATTAACAAGGGCCTGTCCTCCTCTCCTCAGCTCACAAGGCAGGTCTTCTTCCAGAGGATTTCAAACCTAGGGCTTCTTTGAAAAATGTATGGAAAAGACAGCTTCTTTCCCCATCTGTTCTCCTCTTCCTTTCCCCTGGCTTGTCTCCATTAAATTAAAGAAATATAGGCACTGATCCTAAGTCAATGGGAATGTTCAGAATTTTTGTTTTAAATTTATTTATTTACTTTTGGCTGTGTTGGGTCTTCACTTCTGTGAGAGCGCTTTCTCTAGTTGTGGCAAGCGGGGGCCACTCTTCATCGCGGTGCACAGGCCTCTCACTATCGCGGCCTCTCTTGCTGCGGAGCACAGGCTCCAGACGCGCAGGCTCAGTAGTTGTGGCTCACGGGCCTAGTTGCTCCGTGGCATGTGGGATCTTCCCAGACCAGGGCTCGAACCAGTGTCCCCTGCATTAGCAGGCAGATTCTCAACCACTGCGCCACCAGGGAAGCCCCAGAATTTTTAAAGAAACTTTTAATATATGTTGATGGATGAGCCCTAAAGGCATTTATTTATTTATTTATTTATTTATTTATTTATTTTGGTACGCGGGCCTCTCACTGTTGTGGCCTCTCCCATTGTGGAGCACAGGCTCCGGCGCGCAGGCTCAGCGGCCATGGCTCACGGGCCCAGCCGCTCCGCGGCATGTGGGATCCTCCCGGACCGGGGCACGAACCCATGTCCCCTGCATCGGCAGGCGGACTCTCAACCACTGCGCCACCAGGGAAACCCCCCTAAAGGCATTTATGATGGTAAACAAGAATTTTGCCAGTAGGTCATCTGACTGGCAACTTAACTTTATATTACCTTCCTCACTGTAGGTCTTAAAAAAAAACGCAAGGTACTTAAAAAGCTCATTAATTTCCTACTAACATTTCCTGTGTGCAGTATATTTTTTTGAGGCAGTACTTTTCTGCCCTACTATCTAAACTGGCCATCTATCTGCATTGTTCTACAATATTGTAGGAAAAAAAATGTATTTCATGATGTCTACAAATATTCTTTCTCACTCCAGTTCTCTTTAACCAATAACTCATTTTAATTTTGATTGTTGAATTTTAAGCATTTTACAGTTGTATTATTGTGACTCAGAAAACAAAATAATACATAGCAACTCCTTGAATTTATTCTAGGGAAAAAATATGTACTATGGAAAAATTTAATTTTATGAAAGTTCATCTCATCATTATACTGGTGAAAATTCCAACTAATCTAAATGTAAAACATAATGGTAAACTATATAAAATTATTTATATTGTATGAAATAAACTGAATAAATAAAAAGAAGGGTGTAGAAGAATAAAGACATGGGAATATTATTGATATATTGAGTGAAAGATCAGATTATAAGTAATTATGTAGGTTATGATGTCACCTTTATTTAGAATGCATGCAAAAATCATTATCAGTAATCCTCACTAAGTGATAGATTATGGAAGGATTTTACTTTTTATTTGTGATTTTCTATACTTTCTAAAAATTTCAAGATGAACATATTTTTATATTAAGAAGAAACTTTAGATGAAATTATTGCGTGACGGGACAACAGAAAGTAAAAACAAATATAATTATTTGAGCTTTTTCTTCTTTTTGATTAGTGGAGAAATAAGGAGAGCCATTTTATCTTTAAATGCTCAGGTTCTTCTCTGCCATTACTGCTATGCCTATAAGGATTTTTCTCCTTTTATTAGGAAGGAACTAAAATTTATGCAAGCTAATTTATATAAGTGAGAGTTTAGTATAAAGCTTTATGTTCATCAGACAAAGAGGAAAATGTGAACTTTCAGATCACAGACAAAGCAGGAACTGTGGAACTCTAGAAAATCTAAGAACTCCTGTAGGAAAAGCAGGATCTAAAATAAGAGAGGCTCCAGAGCAGCACTGAGGATTTCTCCAGGAGGAGCTTCTTTCCTCCTTCCTCACTCTCCTTCCCTCCCTTTCTCCCTCCCTCCCTTCTTTTCTTCTTTCTCTCCGTTCATCTTTTAAATATTCCTTTCTTAAATACTTTATTGAGTTCCTACCACTGGGGATGCAGACAAGGTCTCTGCCTACATCCTCCTAGAGGAGAAAAATAACAGACCTTAACCAGTAAACAAATAAGAGAATTACAGGTAGTGATAAGTGCTTAAAAAGAAAATAAAACCGGGTGTTGGATTAGTGACTAGCAGAAGGGTTGGTGACACGTAAGGGTGCCTTAGAGGACTCAGGAGAGTCCTCTCAGAACAGCTGACATTTGATCAGAGCTCTAAATGAAGGAAAGATTTGGAGAAAAAACATTCCAGGTACAGGTGCTATGTGAGCAGGAGGGAAGAATGATCCGAGATGGGTTGGAGCGGTAGGAACTGGGTAGCTCATGTGGGCCCTTAGATTATATATTCTTGATGCATTGGGAAGTTCTTGGAGCATTTCAAGCAAGGGTGTCAAGTGATAGGATGCATGATTTAAAAGACTGTACCCTGGCTGTTGTATGGAGAATGGCTGGATCCCAGTGGGCAAGCGTAACACAGGGTACAGTTAAGATGTTATTACAGTGACTTAAATAGAAAAGGGCTTATATCTTCTATCTAGTTGTTAGCTAGCTAGTTTCTATTTTCCATCTAATCGTCATTTATTCTCCTTATTTCTTTTCTCCTTTTGCTTTGACACAATTTTTATTCCCTTTCCTTCACTCAGTGTTTACCTCATAGCTTCTATGTCCTCATGAGTGTGGCTCTCTGTGGTTACTCATTCCCAGATTCAACTTCCGTGCCTCTAAACCCTGATTATATCTTCTTGCTAATTTGTATGTAATTTTAGGTCCCTCTGTCAATTGTTCAGTTCTTTCCAAGCTGGCATGCCAGAGAAAATCAGCTTCATTAAGCTTACCTTGATATAGCAGGCAACATCATGTGTTGCTGGAGTGCCTATAGATTATTGTTGAACTTTAATTATTTGTTTCTGGCTTGGTCAAGAGGGAGCTAAGAAAAGTTGTACAAGTCATGGCCATCTAGGACTACCCTCTCATCAGGAGCTATGAGTAGAGTAATTTCACTTAAATGGAGCCATGGGAATATTGAACATCAGAACTGGGGCATCTCTGTGGCATTTTTCTTTTGGTTTATTAGTAAGTACTTCAACTAAGAACTCCAATAAATAAGAAGAATTGTGAGTAGAAGAGACATACTACTAACAAATAAAGGGCAATAAACTCATAGTTAGGGACTTGGATCGTGTGTGTGTGTGTGTGTGTGTGTGTGTGTGTGTGTGTGTGGAGAGAGAGAGAGAGAGAGAGAGAGAGAGTTTCTGTTTGGTATGCTGCATTGCAGGACTAAGACATGCCTTGTTTAGGAAGTCTGAAATTGTAGGCATAGGACAGAAAATAACGTATTCAATTTAGAAAAGTCTATAAATGCCTCAGTTTGCTAAAGGACAAACTATTGAATAACTGAGTTGATTGAAAGTATGTTGTAGCTTTTTGGGTTCATGGTGATTGAGAAGTAATTGTGGTAAATTTGCAGATTCAACTAAAGCTAATATTAATAATGCCTGGAAATGTCAAAAGTCTTGAGAAGATCTTTGAAACTTGTATTACACCTACTATAGTTTTTTTTCATCAGATTGGCCAGTGAGGGTGAAATGTGAACTATTAGCCACTCAACCTATACTTTAGGTAGATCTCGGTATCATATCATTTTCTTACCTTGTTGAACATGATTGAAAGATTCTAGTCAGTTAAGTTTTTCCATATCATTGGGATTTCTCATTTAGAGACTATATGTACATGTAATAATAGCTAAATGGTTTATTTTCTGATAAGTACATACATAGATAAAATAGAAAAGAAACCAGAATAATAGGACGGTTGCTTTTAAAAGTATTGGTAATTTAAAAAATTGTGAATTAGGTAACAAAATTTTCAATTTATTTCTAAAAGCAATTTGGTTAAGAAGATTGTATCTTATTTTGAGCCCCAAACACAATTGAAGAGTCTCTTGCAAATAGGAGAAAGTATAACTCCAACTTACTTATCTTCTACTTCTTAGCCAAGATCTGGGCTCTGCAGCGCACTCTCTCAACAACAGGGATTTTTGCCTAAGAGGAAGAGCATTGTGTCATCCATTTTAATTACACATCTTGTGTCTGGCAGTAATGCTACTGTTGATACTGCCAAAGCTGTGAGTCTCTTTTAAAGGATATTTCTTGGGATTATGTTCAATGTTATGCATGATTGGATCAGAACTGGGACACAGAGAGTTTTGGGCCACATTGAAAATTTAATACAGATAAAAGGAAAAGAATTAAGTTATAAGTGTCCACTTTGCTCTGTGGGGCTGATTGGAATAATGGGCAAAAAGAATTGACTGAAATCTATAAAGGCTAAATTGATCTATATAACATACAGCTAAGTGTGGAGGGGTAGAGTGAGGGCATATAACAATTCAAGCCAATGCTTAAGCACTGAGGTAGTTTTGGGAGAAAACTTGGAAATCAAATATAGGATCAGGAGAGATTTTCTGAGCAAGCCATTGTGACTATTTCGGAACAGAAAGTAGCAAGGAGAAATTCTAAAGCATTTTGCTCTATGTCACGCACTGCATCTCCCTTTGCTCATCTTCAAAACTTGAGTAAAAATATACTTCAGTTCATTGTTGAATGTGATAGTATATGGAAATGTGCTACAAGGCAGAAGTAAGAAGACGCAGTTGTATTCAGCTTAGTTAAGAAAAAACACCAGTCTTGGAAGAAATCTCAATTTTCCATCCTCATTCTCCCAGAGAGAAATGAGCCCAGAGAAGGTTAAATAATCTGCCTGAGATCAAACAGCTAATAGGGGAAATTCAGTACTAGAATTTGAGTTTTCTTCTCATGTTTTAGCATCTGTGTATAATCTCAGCTAATGCTACACAGTTGCATGGTATTAATATATTCATTTATTATTGGGTGTCATTAAATCAATTGATGTTAAGTATGAGAAAACAAATTTAATTGAATATTAGTGTATAAGGAAATAATGAATAATAGTAATAGATCTTTTACCAGTTGCTTTGAACAAAGGTTAATAGTGACAAAAGAACAGTGGGCTACCTAGATACCATCATTGCAACTTTCAAACAACTGCCCCCCTGGGAAATTTTACTGTTGATTTAATTAATAGCATTGTTGGTGCTTGGCTCAATTACTTGCTTTATTGACAACTTTTTACACTTCTTAATGTTCAATCAGTTATCAATATTTATTATGCATCAATAGTATATTTATTTATATAACAAAAATCAACAATATATTTTATTTGTTTATGAATTTATATAAAAATTAACAACAGTACCGGACAACATTCCAGGCACTGTTCTATGAATTCTACATTTATTAACAAATTAACCCTCATAGTAAATTTATGACATTTTACTATGAGGCTTAATTTGTTAATAAATGTAGAATTCACAGAACTTAGCCTGTTTTACACTTACCCTGTTTTATACATGGAGATATTTAGGTAAGAGAATTTATTTATTTATTATTGTGGTAAAAAACATAACACGACATTTACACTCTTAACAAATTTTCGGTGTGCAGGACAGTATTGTTAACTATATGCACATTGTTTACAGCAGATTTCTAGAACTTTTTCATCTTGCTTGACTGAAATTCTACACTTATTGAATAGCAACTCTCCATTTGCATACACCCAGCCCCTAGCAAGCACCATTCTACTACCTGATTCTATGAATTTGCCTACTGTAGATACTTCATTTAAGTGGAATCAGGCAGTATTTGTTCATTTGTTACTGCCTTATTTTGTCCTGAAAGTTCATATATATTGTGGCATTTGACAGAATTTCCTCCTTTTTTTAAGGCTGAATAATACTACTCTGTGTGTGTGTGTGTGTGTGTGTGTGTGTGTGTGTGTGTGTGTATTTCACATTTTCTTTATCCATTCATTCATTTATGAGTATTTAGGTTGCTTCCACCTTTGGGTTATTTTGAATAATGCTGCAATGAAAAGTAAATGCAAATATCTTATGGAGATTCTACTTTCAATTCTTTTGTTCTTCTTTCTCTACTTGCTTTAGGTGTAAGATTATGTTGTTTATTTGAGATTTTTCTTGTTTCCTGAGGTGAAATTGTATTGCTATAAACTTCCCTCTTAGAACTGCTTTTGCTGCATCCCATAGGATTTGGATTGTTGTGTTTTCATTGTTATTTGTCTCTAGGTATTTTTTTAAATTAATTTTTATTGGAGTATAGTTGCTTTACAATGTTGTGTTAGTTTCTGCTGTACATCACAGTGACTCAGCTATATGTATGCATGTAGCCCCTCCTTTTTGGATTTCCTTCTCATTTAGGTCACCACAGAGCACTGAGTAGAGTTCTCTGTGCTATATAGTAGGTTCTCATTAGTTATCTATTTTATACATAGTAGTGTATGTATGTCAATCCAAATCTCCCAATTCATCCCACCCCCCTTCCCCCTGTGGTATGTCCATATATTTTTTCTCTACACATGTGTCTCTGTTTCTGCTTTGCAAATGTTTATCTGTATCATTTTTCTAGATTCCACATGTAAGCAATATTATACAATATTTGTTTTTCTCTTTCTGAATTCACTCTGTATGAAAGTCTCCAGGTCCATCCACATCTCTGCAAATGGCACAATTTCACTCCTTTTTATGGATGAGTAATATTTCACTGTATATATGTACCACAACTTTATCCATTCCTCTGTTGATGGACATTTAGGTTGCTTGCATGTCCTAGATATTGTAAATAGTGCTGCAATGAACATTGGGGGAGCATGTATCTTTTTGAATTATGGTTTTCTCCAGGTACATGCCCAGGGGTGGAATTGCTGGGTCAAATGGTAGCTCTATTTTTGGTTTTTTAAGGAACCTCCATACTGTTCTCCATAGTGCCTGTATCAGTTTACATTCCCACCAACAGTGTAGGAGGGTTCCCTTTTCTCCACACCCTCTCCAGCATTTATTTTTTGTAGAGTTTTTGATGTTGGCAATTCTGACCAGTGTGAGGTGATATCTCATTGTAGTTTTGATTTTCATTTCTCTGATAATTAGTGATGTTGAGCACCTTTTCATGTGTTTGTTGGCCATCTGTATGTCTTCTTTGGAGAAATGTCTATTTAGGTCTTCTGCCCATTTTTTGATTAGGTTGTTTGTTTTTTTGATATTGAGCTGTATGGGTTGTTTATACATTTTGGAGATTAATCTCTTGTCAGTTGCTTCATTGGCAAATATTTTCTCCCATTCCTAGGGTTGTCTTTTTGTCTTGTTTATGGTTTCCTTTGCTGTGCAAAAGCTTTTAAGTTTCCATTAGGCCCCATTTGTTTATTTTTGGTTTTATTTTCATTACTCTAGGAGTTGGGTCAAAAAAAAATCTTGCTCTGGTTTATGTCAAAGAGTGTTCTGCCTGTTTTCCTCTAAGGGTTTTATAGTGTCTGACCTTAAATTTAGGTCTTTAATCAACTTTGAGTTTATTTTTGTGTATGGTGTTAAGGAGTGTTCTAATTTCATTCTTTTACATGTAGCTGTCCAGTTTTCCCAGTATCACTTATTGAAGAGACTGTCTTTTCTCCACCATATGTTCTTGCCTCCGTTGTCATAGATTAGGTGACCATAGGTGCCTGGGTTTATCTCTGGGCTTTCTGTCCTATTCCATTGATCTATTTTTTTGTTTTTGTTCAGGTACCATACTGTTTTGATGACTGTAGCTTTTTAGTACAGTCCAAGTCAGGGAGCCTGATTCTTCCATCTCTGTTTTTCTTCAAGATTGCTTCGGCTAACTGAGGTCTTTTGTGTTTCCATACAAATTGTAAATTTTTTTCTTCTAATTCTGTGAAAAATACCATTGGTAATTTGATCGGGATTGTATTGAATTTGTAGATTGCTTTGGGTAGTATAGTCATTTTCATAATGTTGATTCTTCCAATCCAAGGACATAGTATATCTCTCCATCTGTTTGTATCATGTTTTATTTCTTTCTTCAGTATCTTACAGTTTTCTGAGTACAGTCTTTTGCCTTCTTAGGTAGGTTTATTCCTAGGTATTTTATTTTATTTTTTTGATGTGATGGGAAATGAGATTGTTTCCTTGATTTCTCTTTCTGATATTTCATTGTTAGTGTATAGGGATGCAAGGGATTTCTGTGTATTAATTTTGTATCCTGCAACTTTACCAAATTCATTGATGAGCTCTATTAGTTTTCTAGTAGCAACTTCAGGGTTTTCTATGCATAGTTTTATGTCATCTGCAAACAGTGACAGTTTTACTTCCTCTTTTCCAATTTGTATTCCTTTTGTTTCCTTTTCTGTGATTGCTGTGGCTAGGATTTCCAAAACTATGTTGAATAATAGTGGTGGGAGTGAGCATCCTTGTCTTATTCCTGATCTTAGAGCAAATGCTCTCAGTTTTTCACCATTGAGAATGATGTTTGCTGTGGGTTTGTTGTATATGGCTTTTATTATGTGGAGGTAATTTCCCTCTGTGCCCACTTTCTGGAGAGTTTTTTTTTTTTTTTTTTTTTTTTTTTTGCTGTACGCGGGCCTCTCACTGTTGTGGCCTCTCCCGCTGCAGAGCACAGGCTCCGGACGCGCAGGCCCAGCGGCCATGGCTCACGGGCCCAGCCGCTCCGCGGCATGTGGGATCCTCCTGGACCGGGGCACGAACCCGTATCCCCTGCACTGGCAGGCGGACTCTCAACCACTGCGCCACCAGGGAAGCCCCTGGAGAGTTTTTATCAGAAATGGGTGTTGAATTTTGTTACAAGGTTTTTCTGCCTCTATTGAGGTCATCATATGGTTTTTATTCTTCAGTTTTTTAATATGGTATATCATATTGATTGATTTGTGTATATTGAAGAATCCTTGCATCCCTGGGATAAATTCCGCTTGTTCATGGTGTATGATCCTTTTAACGTGTTGCTGGATTCTGTTTGCTACTTTTTTGTTGAGGAGTTTTGCATCTATGTTCATCAGTGATATTGGCCTGTGATTTTCTTTTTATAAATATCTTTGTTGGTTTTGGTATCAGGGTGATGGTGGCCTCGTAGAATGTGGTTGGGAGTGTTCCTCCCTATGCAATTTTTGAGAAGAATTTGAGAAGGATAGGTGTTAACTCTTCTCTAAATGTTTGATAGAATTCGCCTGTGAAGCCATTTGTTTTTTGGAAGATTTTAAGTCACAGTTTCAATTTCATTACTTGCGATTGGTCTGTTCATATTTTCTATTTCTTCCTGGTTCAGTCTTGGAAGGTTGTACCTTTCTAAGAATTTGTCCATTTCTTCCAGGTTGTCCATTTTTGGGGCATATAGTTGCTTGTAATATTCTCTTATGATCCTTTATATTTCGGTGGTGTCAGTTGTAACTTCTCCTTTTTCATTTCTAATTTTATTGATTTGAGTCCTCTCCCTTTTCTCTTGATGAGTCTGCCTAAAGGTTAATTAATTTTATTTATCTTCTCAAAGATCTAGCTTTTAGTTTCATTGATGTTTGCTATTGTTTTCTTCAGTTCTATTTGATTTATTTCTGCTCCAATCTTTATGATTTCTTTCCTTCTATTAACTTTGGGTTTTGTTTGCTCTTCTTTGTCTAGTTGCTTTAGGTGTAAGGTTAGGTTGTTTATTTGAGATTTTTCTTGTTTCTTGAGCTAGGATTGTATTGCTAAAAACTTCCCTCTTAGAACTGCTTTTGTTGCCTCCCATAGGTTTTGGGTCATCATGTTTTTGTTGTTATTTGTTTCTAGATGTTTTCTGATTTCCTTAGTGATCCATTGGTTTTTTAGTAGCATGTTATTTAGCCTTAATGCGTTTGTGTTTTGTACAATTTTTTTCCTGTAGTTGATTTCTAATCTCATTGCGTTGTGGTTCAAAAGATGCTTGATATGATTTCAGTTTTCTTAAACATACCAAGGCTTGATTTGTGACCCAAGATGTAATCTATCTGGAGAATGTTCCATGTGTACTTGAGAAGAAAGTGTATTCTGATGCTTTCGGGTGGAATGTCCTATAATTATCAATTAAGTCTATTTGGTCTAATGTGTCATTTAAGGCTTGTGTCTCCTTATTACTTTTCTGTCTGGATGAGCTGTCCATTGGTGTAAGTGGGTTGTTAAAAATCCCCCACTATTATTTGTGTTACTGACAATTTCCCTTTCATGCCTGTTAACATTTGCCTTATATATTGAGGTGTTCCTATGCTGAGTTCATATATATTTACAATTGTTATATCTTCTACTTGGATTGATCCCTTGATCAGTATGTAGTCTCCTTTGTCTCTTGTAACATTCTTTATTTTAAAGTCTATTTTGTCTGATGGGAGTATTGCTACTCTAGCTTTCTTTGGATTTCCATTTGCATGGAATATCTTTTTCCATCCCTTCACTTTCAGTCTGTATGTGTCCCTAGGTATAAAGTGGGTATCTGGTAGACAGCATATATATGCATGTTGTTTTTGTATCCATTCAGCCAGTCTGTGTTTTTTTTTTTTTAACATCTTTATTGGCATATAATTGCTGTACAATGTTGTGTTAGTTGCTGCTGTATAATGAAGTGAATCTGCTATATGCATACATATATCTCCATATCCCCTCCCTCTTGCGTCTCCCTCCACCCCTCCCTATCCCACCACTCTTGGTGGTCACACCCTCAGAATGGGAGAAAATATTTGCAAATGAAGCAACTGACAAAGGATTAATCTTCAAAATATACAAGTCTATGTGTTTTGGTTGGAACATTTAATCCATTTACATTTAGAGTAATTATTGATATATATGTTCTTATTGCCATTTTCTTAATTGTTTGGGGTTTATTTTTGTAGGTCTTTTTTCTTCCCTTCCTTTTCTGTTCTGTTCTCTTATGGTTTGGTGACCCTCTTTAGTGTTGTGTTTGGGTTGCTTTTTCTTTTGTGTGTATATCTGTTGTAGTTTTTTAGTTTGCATTTTCTATGAGGTTTAGATATATCAATCTCTATATATACAAATTTGTTTTAAGTTGCTGGTCTCTTAACTTCAAATGTAGTTTCCATTTCCCACATTTGTACTCTCCTCATAGTTGCTGGTTTTTGATACCATATTTGTGTGTGGGTGACTTTCTACTTTTATTGTGTGTTTGCCTTTACTGGTGAGCTTTCCCATTTACAATTTTCTTGTTTCTAGTTGTGGCTCCTTTTGTTCCCCCATGCCTAGAGAAGTTCCTTTAGCATTTGTTGTAAAGCTGGTTTAGTGGTACTGAATTCTTTTAGCTTTTGCTTATCTGTAAAGCTTTTGTTTTCACCATTGAATCTGAATGAGAACTTCGCTGGGTAGAGTATTTTGGATAAATACTCAGAAATGGGATTACTGAATCATATGGTAGTTCAATTTTTAAATTTTTGAGGAACCTCTATACTGTTTTCCATAATGGTGGCATTATTTTATATTTCCACCAACAGTGCACAAGTATTCCATATTCTTGACATCCTTTCCAACACTTTACTTTCTTTCTTTCTCTCTCTCTCTCTCTTTTTTTTATAGCCATCCTAGCAAGTCTGAGCTGACACCTGTTTATAGTTTTGATTTGTATTTCCCTTATGATTTGTGATTTGGGCATCTTTTCCTATACCCATTAGCCATTTGTATGTCTTCTTTGGAGAAATGTCTATTCCAGTCCTTTGCCCATTTTTAATCAGGATGTTTTTTGTTTTGTTTTGTTTTGTTTTTTAACTAAGTTCCTTGTATATTTTGGATATTAACCATTTATCAGATATAAGTTTTTCAAATATTTTCTCCTAATCTGTAGGTTGCCTTTCACTCTGTTGCTTGTTTCCTTCACTGTGCAGAAGACTTTTATCTTGATGTAGTCTTACTTGTCCATTTTTGCTGTTGTTACCTGTGCTCTTGGTGTTTTATCCAAGAAATCATTGCCAAAACCAATGTCATAAACCTTTTCCTCTGTTTTTCTCTAGGAGTTTTATAGTTTCAGGTCTATGTTTAAGTTTTTAATCAATTTTGCATTGATCTTTGTGTGTGGTATTAGTGACCAATTTCCTTCTTTTGCACATGGCTATCCAGTTTCCCAACACCATTTGCTGAAGAGATAATCCTTTCCCCACTGTATTATTTTTGTCATTCTTGTCAAAGATCATTTGACCATATTTGTATGGGTTTATTGTTGAACTTTCTCTTCTGTTCCAATGGTGTATATGTCTGTCTTTTTGAGTGCATCATACTTTTTTGATTACTGTTGCTTCACAGTATATTTTGAAATCAGGACATGTGATACCTCAACTTTTGTTCTACTTTCTAAGATTACTTTGGCTGTTTGGGGTCATTTGTGATTACATATGAATTTTAGGACTGTATTCTTCTATTTCTGTGAAAAATGCCATTGGAAAATGATAGACAGTGCATTGAATTTGTAGATCATTTTGGGTAGTATGGACATTTAAATAATATTAAGTCTTCCAGTCCATAAACACAGAATGTCTTTATTTGTGCCTTCTTTAATTCCTTTCAGCAATGTTTTGTAGTTTTTGTGTATATGTCCTTTGTCTCCTTGTTTAAGTTTATAGCTAAGTGTTTTATTATTTTTGATACTATTGTAAATGGACTTTTTTTCTCAATTTCCTTTTCAGATTGTTAGTGTTAGTGTACAGACATGCAACTGAGTTTTGTATGTTGAGTTTGATTCATTACACCTTGCTGAATATGATTATTAGTTCTAGTAATTTTTAGTGGAACTTTAGGGTTTTCTCCATACAAGACCATGTCATCTGCAAACAGATCATTTTACTTCTTTTCAAATTTAGATGCCATTCATTTCTTTTTCTTACCTAATTGCTGTAGTTAGCAATTTCAGTACTATGTTGAATAGAAGTGGTGAGAGTTGGCATCCTTATCTTATTCTGAATCTTAGAGGAAAAGTTTTTAGCTTTTTACTGTTGTATATGCTGTTAGCTGTGCCTTGTCATATATGGCATTTACTATCTTATAGTAATCTCCTTCTATTCCTAGTTTGTTGAGAGTTTTATCATGAAAGTGGTGTTGAATTTTATCACATACTTTTTCTTCATCTATTGAGGTGATTGTATGATTGTTATTCTTCTTTGTGTTGATGTAGTACATCACATTTATTGGTTTTCATATGCTGAAATAACCTTGCATCCTAGGCATAACTCCCACTTGATCATCATTTATGATCCTTTTAATGTGCTTTTGAATTCTGATTTCTAATATTTTTTTGAGGACTTTTGCTTCTATATTCATCAGTGATATTGGCCTATAATTTTCTTTTCATGCAGGGTCCTTGTCTGGATTTAGTATTAGGGTAAAACTAGCTTTGAAAAATGAGTTTGGAAGTGTTCCCTCTTCTTCAATTTTCTGGGAAGAATTTCAAAGAATTGCAGCTAATTCTTTTTTAAATGTTTGCTAGAACTCTCCAGTGAAGCAATCAGGTCCTGGGCTTTTCTTTGGGAGGTTTTGATTACTGATTTGATCTTCTGACCTGTTATTGGCCTGTTCAGATTTCCTATTTCTTCATGATTCATTCTTGGTAGGCAGTATGTTTCTGGTAATTTTCCATTTCTTTTAGGTTGTTCATATTGTTGGTATATAATTTTTATAGTATTCTCATAATTCTTTTCATTTCTGTAGCATCAGTTATAATATCTGCTCTTAAATTTCTGACTTTATTTATTTGATTTTTTTGTGTTTTTTTTCCTTGTCTACTTAAAGGTTTATTAATTTTGCTGATCTTATAAAAAAACTCAGTTTCATTGATTTTTTCTATTGTTTTTCTGTCCTCTATTTTGTTTATTTGTGCTCTACTCTTTATTATTTCTTGACTTCTGATAATTTTGAACTTAGTTCTCTTCTTTGCTAGTCTGTTGAGATGTGATGTTAGCTTTTAAATAAATATTTTATATTATGTTATATTTAATATATAAAATATACAATGTGATTAATAATATAATGGAAAATCAATTATATTAATAGGATTAATTACATTAATGTAATTAAATTGGTTAATATGTATTATATGATTATATGAATATAATTGTATATGATATATAATTATATGTTATATTAATAATATATAATATAATATTAATACATACTATTTTATATTATAAATCTATAATGAATCTAAAATATCATTATATTTTTCCTCCTATAACACAAAGAACGAAAACAAAAATATTTTCAATCAATATGACATAGTGCTTTCTTATTCCTTAGAAGTGTTGCATATATTTATTGAAAAAGCTGTTTTAGTCTAATTTTTGACATAGATCTTTCATATATCACTCTTATGTATATATTAAAAGAAACATGTAAATGAAATGAATTCTGTAGTGATTTCTAAAATGTCTTCACATTCAGACTCTTCTGAATCTATGTCATCAGAGACTATGTTTTTCCATATAATATTGTATTCTGTGACGTCAAGAGAATTGGTGATGAAGTAGTTATGAAATAGTCCTCCACTATTGTCTTCCGAATTTTCTACCAAACAGCTGCCATCCATTCTGTAAGATTTCATGTTGCTTATTTTGTTCTTAACACAAGGGCTGGCAATGAAGCTACACCATTGACCACTGCCCTGCTGACAATAATTATGAGGCACTATTCTGATTTTAGATATATTAAGATGTGAAAAAATGTAGGTCTTAGAATCAGTGACATATGGTGTTGAAAAGCTTTCCCTGGAGGATGTGATTAATATATTAAGTCCAGCTTTTAATGTATTTAATATTATGCCACAAGACTGTGTCCTCTGCCCTGCCCTGTTCAAAATAAGCATTAACATTCTAGATGATATGAATATCAAAATTACATATTATAGGAAGCTGAAGTGAATAGTCAATAAACAGTCTTTATTATCTAATAAATAGCACAAACAGGAGGAATTTAATAGGGATTTACTGTAGTTCTGGTTACACCGCTGCCTTTGCTCACAGGGAAATTCCCCACTGATCCAATTTAGTTTACCTTGGTGAAGGGGCAAGAGCCTTCCCTCAAACCCTCAATCTAACATGGAATATCCAAGTTCAGAGTTTTGTTTGGGATAGGTGGGAAGAACTCTGGTAGCAGATTGTTCAGTATGCTTGATCAGCAGATTGTAAACAGGTAATGAATTGATGGACAGAATCTATGCTGAAGGACAAGTCCCAGGCCTTTTTTGACTCATAGTAAACCAAAAGCTCTTTTCAAAATCTTGTTTAAAAATCCTTTTCCTTTCAACATAACTCTTAAAACCTCTTATCTTCTCACTGTCAGTGAGGAGTTTGAGTCATCCAACTGGTCCTTCACCACTTACTTTGAGATTTGTATTTGGTATGACATCTCACTTTGGTATTTGACACACCTCATCTTAGAGTCTTAGTAGAAGCTTCCATTTTAGCATTGTGTTACAGGGTGAGTTTAAGATGCTGCACTAAAACATGTAAACTGTTACTGGTCAAAGTAGAAAAATTACTGAATAGAGAATCAGAAACTTTAGTTTCTGAGTTTGAATCTGTAACAAATTCTTTATATTAGATATTTTCAACATTTTGTTTGTTTTGTCAAAATGCACACAGTAAATGAAAATTACTTATGTGATACATTCTCACACAAAATTTTCAGTTTCATCATCATAAATCTATTCATAATACTTTTGTACTGAATCAAAATAATATATTGACATTCAGGTAAGAGAGAAATATAAGAGTGTAAGTATAAGCTCATAAATTCTGCTCTAGAAAACTGAAAATAGTTAACATTTTTTTTCTATTAATAACACATTACTTGCAATGTGGTTTAAAACTGCTAATGACAACAGTGTGTTGAGACTGTTTGCTGAGAACTCCTATTCTATGTGGTCTTGAGGAAGTTATTTTGATCCTTGACTTTTTCTTCACCTGAACATCAGAAGTGATCCAGAAGGTGCCTTTCAGTTCTCAGACCATTTATTGCCATATATAGGATGAAGAGTTAGGGTTAATTGCAAAACATGTAAAAGACATGTATTTTAGTTGAGTTATATGAATATACAATACAAATATTTTAAAAATGAAAGACAATGACTATATGCAGTTTTTAGTATTTCAAAATCAGTATAATTATCGAATCGATATAATTATTGATTTTGAAATAAGAAAACGTATACAAGATATATATTAAGATTTTCATCTATATATTTAATTTTTCATTTTCAGATTGCTTAAGTAAATACCTTGAGTATTCCTGAAAGAAGGGGAGAGGAAGGAGTATGCTGTAATTGAATTTACTTCATTACTTCTGAAAACTGCTTATTAAGAACTATTACCTCATCTAGTTTGATGGTGCAGCTCCTCTTATATGATGAGAGCTCTCCAGGCAGGTTAGTTTTTATAATTCAATCTAGATGACAACAGATAACTTTAGCAAAAAGATCTACTCTTTAAACCACTATGATTACACTATTTCATTCAGTATTTTACCTTTTCATAGGATATTTTACATGCTAAATTTCATCTTTGATATTTTCTTGTGTCACAGAAAAGCATCCTTATGCTTCTACCAGGTAATTGTAATGAGATATGATGCTGCTTTAAAAAAATTTTTTTTTCTGTCTAGTTTGATAGGTCTTAGCCTTGGCTGCAAAATTGAAATAATCTGGAAAGTCTTTGGAAAAAATACTTTGCCCCAACCTCAGGGATTCTGAGTTTTTTGCTTGAGGATGGGGCCTATGCATTAGGTACTTTTGAAAAGTTTCTTAGGTGAGATCTAAGAGTCTGGGCTGAGACCCACTTCCATATATAAATTTTTATATTTCTTTGTCAGAATTATTTTCCTTCTTATTATGAGACCAGTCTGTATATTTCACTAACTTCCAGCCCAGAGTCATATTGTGAATAAGGTACAGAACATTTCTTAGTCTGATATGAGTGTAAGTGAAAACATATAGTGTTAAAAATAGCTAAATTTAGGAATAGGAAAAATGTAAAAAGTTAGATATTTACAGGTAGAGTAGTTTGAGTATGTTATTTTTCCAGGTTCATGATGTCCTATTACTTCCCTGACTAGAAGGTCATTTTCTCTTTTAGCTAATGACATTTGAATAGAGCTCAAGGTGGACCTACCTCTGATTGAATTCTTCCTAGAAAATATATTTCTTTTGGGGGGTGGGTAAGATCCTGATATGGTGTGTTATTACATTCTGCAGAGGATATTTAAGTTTCTGGCAGTAACTAATTTATTCTGAGCTAAATATTAATCCACGTCTTTGATGATAATGCATGATGACAATGACTTGTATCCTGTTCTCAAGTAGTGGCCAGGAATATCATTTCTATATGTAAACCAAATCCCAGCCAAGACCTAATTTTAGGTGGGATCTGAGTGATAAAACTCAGCAGGAGACATGTTATTTTTTAATATTACTTTTTCTCTATGCTTGTATTACTAGTATAATTAATAGTATTTTCTTCATTCTTGTATTACTATTATTATTTTTATTATTCACTGCCAGTGAGTTCTCTTTGCAGAGATGGGATTTACATGTTACCCATTATTTTATTTATCTTTTTATCCATTATTCTTTGGAGTGAAGTTTCAAATGGGAGATTGTTTTCAGTTCAGGAAGCCTTAATTGAATATCCATTTTGAACAATGCATGGATTTGTCTCTATGAGGATTAGAAAGGTAGTAAGACAAATAACTTGTCCTCAGGTGTTTTATAATGATGAACAATGTAGTATTAGTATGTTGTTCAGAGTGCTGGGAGTACTCTAATAGAAGCATGATATTGAATACTAACTCTTAAACAACAATCCTCATTTTATATTTTCAAAAGTATTAGAACATGCAACTTTTGCTCTAAAAAATGATCATCAGACATAGTTGGATTTGACTAAGCAGAACAGAATATGATTACGGACCTCACATATAAAAGATACTCAAACGAAAAATTATAGTGTTTTGACAGTGTTCTGAGATTTGTTTTAACACATGAAGACATATGAAATATAAATTTTTCAGAAGACATTCTTTCGATATTATAACTTTAGGCTTATTAATAGATAAGAGACAGACTTTTCTATGTTAAAAAAGTCATTTTAATGAAATACAAAGAATGCTAGTTTTTGTCTGTCACAGATATTTTTGGAGTCCCATATCCCAGTGACACACCTGAGATTAACTGCATTAGCAGTAAAATTTCCAGTGTGCTGCTGGTTTCCTACCTCAAGTGGCTGTGAGTCTTTTCCTCCTTGCCTGAGGGTTTCTCTGGCTTGGTGCAAACTTTCTCTGCAGTACACTGGCAACCAAGAAATAGGACATAGTGAATATACTTAGAGGCACCCCTCATCCAATGGGGATGGGGGTTTTTAATAACGGCCTTAGCCTCCCATTGTCAGGTGGGATGATTCTGATGCATGTTTCATGTCATCTGTCCAAGTGCACCCAGAGGACTAGAAATCAATGGGCCATGAAATTAACCTGCTTACTGGGGCTTACTTATTTTGGGTTTTCTTCACACTTTTCTCATTTCCTTATTTGTGCTTCCCGAGATCACTATCTAAAATCACTTCCTTGGGTCAGCATTTGTTTCGGGGGGAACCAGAACAAAGCCATCTCTCAGTATCTATTCTTTCCTACTTCTTATAGAATAGAAACCTTGAGTTTCTGCTGGTCCATTGCTTTTCACAATAAAGAGTATATTTTTCTGCCCACTTTGTAGCTATATATGATCATGTGACCAACTTCTGTTAAATATAACATGAGTAGAAATTTTGGTTGCACCTTCCAGGTTGTGCTTTTAATGGTGGGGACATCATGCTATTTCCCTTTTTCTCTTCTCTAGATGGAGGTGAGCCATCTTGACTATACAGTAGAAGGCTTACCACTTTTGCAAATTGGGGAAAAGACAGCAGAAGCCTGGATATCAAACACTGCAGAGCCTCTGTGCCAGTGTAAAATGCTTGTATTCAGGCTTTACTTAAAAGAGCAACAAGCTTCTCCCTTATTTTTGTCTCTTACTTTATTTTTTATCTCTCTCTTATAGCAACCTAAACTATATTATAATTATTATGTTGTCTACACAGTTAAATATAAATACATGGTATTGTATCTAAGAGCAGAATTACATTATAAGGCCAGTGGAAAGATTTTTTCTGTAGTAACATATATCACACCTAGATAGAAATAAGATAATTACAACAATTCCCTAAGAGATGATGCTTACCTTATTTTTAGCACTTTAAATGTGAGAATTTTAACTGAAATTGTCAGGCAGATTTTATCACTCCAGGAACTACTTTAAAAATACTTGGAATAGTTGTTTAGCTGAAGCAGATAAAAAATGACATGGAATTAGAAAAATACGATTGAATCTTCTCTCTGGAATGAGAACATTATGCATTTTATGATGCATTAGCTTAAGCATACACATATTCAACAACAATAAAGGTAGTTTGTTGATTGTGGTATGAACTTGCAGTTCTTCCCAACTACAGACTTTCTGGTAATGAGGTTACTGAGAAATCATCTGCAAGTTTTTAAATTATGCCTGCCAAGTTAATAAATATGTATTTTTAAAAAAAGATCATCTCTGGGCATTTGAGGAACACCAGAGGATGGGAAACAGGGCATTAATGAGCAGTGCTGAGGGTTCTTTGTGAATTGGCCATACTATTATTTCAGGATGCTTGTTTTCAGAACATTTTTTATCTCTGATAATATTTGATTTCAAGCACTGAGTTTTTATCAAAAGTTCTCTATGGACATGAATTCCCTGAGATATTTCCTGCAAAGTTTGTATTATTATATTTAACTTGAGACTGGCTTCTGTCTCTAATTGGAGTATACTGTTCTGCATTTGTACTGGTTGTAATTTTCTGCAGTTTCTTGGGTTGATCAGTAGGACTCTATTTACTCATTCATTTATTCACTCATTCATTCACTATTTCAGGCACAGTAGTAAGCAATGTCACTTTCCATTTGGGCATTAAGCTTAAGACAGATGCCTTCTTTGGCAGCAATGCAAACATTGTTTTGAACATCTCAAGCACCAACCTAGTGACACTGGCTATGGTGGCATTACTCTGAACTGTCCCATAACCATGACATGGACTTCATTTGTTCTTCTATTCCTGCTTTTGGTTGTTATATTTCCACTATAATCATATACTCATACTATTGTTTTATAAAAACATTAGGTTTTCTTTTATGATAACTTAAAGATGAACTTTCTTATTTGTTCTGGATATAGTCTCCAAATGGTCATTAATGATTTATTTTAACCTTGACATATTTGAATTTTCTAGTATATCTAACTTTTCCTTTTAATTAAAAAGGTGATGGTTTTGTTCCTTCTCAAAAAGGTGAAGAAGGAAAATGCAGGGGGTTTTGCCAGAACAAGGCTGTGGAGAATCCACAGAGCCATTAACAGAGAGAAAGCTTATGTTCTGAAAAGGTCAGTGACATGTATTGGCTGAGATTATTTTGAGCTCTGGTTTTCTTTATCATCAAGTGCTCCTGAATACATTATTGTTAATCTCTAAGTTAACCTAATGAATTATTCCATATATAATATTCATGCTTAACTAAGTAATGTCATAAGGGTAAAAGAAAAAGGTTTTTTTTTTGGTAAACAGAAATGTACAGACTAAAACCTAAAATGAAAAGCAAATTATTGTTTCCTTTTGGCTTCTTTGATTTCAGTGAAAAGATAGTATCAAAAGTTTAGTGCTGTCTCAGGTCATCTCTTATAAAAACAACTCTGTATCTACTATTTGAATTTTTTTGTGTTAGTTTCTGCTTTATAACAAAGTGAATCAGCTATACATATACATATATCCCCATATCTCCTCCCTCTTACGTCTCCCTCCCACCCTCCCTATCCTACCCCTCTAGGTGGTCACAAAGCACCGAGCTGATTTCCCTGTTCTATGTGGCTGCTTCCCACTAGCTATCTATTTTACATTTGGTAATGTATATATATCCATGCCACTCTCTCACTTCGTCCCAGCTTACCATTCCCCATCCCAATGTCCTCAAGTCCATTCTCTACTTCTGTGTCTTTATTTCTGTCCTACCCCTAGGTTCTTTGGAACCTTTTTTTTTTTTTTTTAGATTCCATATATATGTGTTAGCATACAGTATTTGTTTTTCTCTTTCTGACTTACTTCACTCTGTATGACAGTCTCTAGGTCCATCCACCTCACTACAAATAACTCAATTTCATTTCTTTTTATGGCTGAGTAATATTCCATTGTATATATGTACCACATCTTCTTTATCCATTTGTCTGTCGATGGGCATTTAGGTTGCTTCCATGACCTGTCTATTGTAAATAGTGCTGCAAAGAACATCCGGGCGCATGTGTCTTTTCGAATTATGGGTTTCTCTGGGTATATGCCCAGTAGTGGGATTGCTGGGTCATATGGTATTTCTATTTTTAGTTTTTTAAGGAACCTCCATACTGTTCTCTATAGTGGCTGTATCAATTTACATTCCCACCAACAGTGCAAGAGTGTTCCATTTTCTCCACACCCTCTCCAGCATTTATTGTTTCTAGATTTTTTGATGATGGCCATTCTGAATAGAGTGAGGTGATACCTCATTGTAGTTTTGATTTGCATTTATCTAATGACTAATGATGTTGAGCATCTTTTCATGTGTTTGTTGGCAATCTGTATATCTTCTTTGGGGAAATGTCTATTTAGGTCTTCTGCCCATTTTTGGATTGGGTTGTTTGTTCTTTTGATATTGAGCTGCTTGTAAATTTTGGAGATTAATCCTTTATCAGGTGCTTCATTTGCAAATATTTTCTCCCATTCTGAGGGCTGTCTTTTTGTCTGTTTTATGGTTTCCTTTGCTGTGCAAAATTTTAAGTTTCATTAGGTCCTATTTGTTTATTTTTGTTTTAATTTCCATTTCTCTAGGAGGTGGGTCTAAAAGGATCTTGCTGTGATTTATGTCATAGAGTGTTCTGCCTATGTTTTATTCTAAGAGTTTTATAGTGTCTGGCCTTACTTTTAGGTCTTTAATCCATTTTGAGTTTATTTTTGTATATGGTGTTAGGGAGTATTCTAATTTCATTCTTTTACATGTAGCTGTCCAGTTTTCCCAGCACAACTTATTGAAGAGACTGTCTTTTCTCCATTGTATATTCTTGCCTCCTTTATCAAAAATAAGGTGACCATATGTGCATGGATTTTCCTCTGGGCTTTCAATCCTGTTTCATTGATCTATATTTCTGTTTTTGTGCCAGTACCATACTGTCTTGATTACTGTAGCTTTGTAGTATAGTCTTAAGTCTGGGAGCCTGATTCCTCCAGCTCCATTTATCTCTCTCAAGAGTGCTTTGGCTATTTGGGACCTTTTGTGTTTCCGTACAAACTGTGAAATTTTTTGTTCTAGTTCTGTGAAAAGTGCCATTGGTAGTTTGATAGGGATTGCATTGAATCTGTAGATTGCTTTGGGTAGTATTTTCATTTTCACAGTGTTGATTCATCCAATCCAATATAAATATAAATAAATATACCATGTGGTGTATCTCTGCATCTGTTTGTATCATGTTTAATTTCTTTCATCAGTGTCTTAAAGTTTTCTGCATACAGGTCTTTTGTCTCTTTAGGTAGGTTTATTCCTAGGTATTTTATTCTTTTTGTTGCAGTGGTAAATGGGAGTGTTTCCTTAATTTCCCTTTCAGATTTTTCAGCATTAGTGTATAGGAATACAAGAGATTTCTGTGAATTAATTTTTTATCCTGCTACTTTACCAAATTCATTGATTAGCTCTAGTAGTTTTCTGGTAGCATCTTTAGGATTCTCTATGTATAGTATCATGTCATCTGCAAAGAGTGAAAGCTTTACTTCTTCTTTTCCGATTTGGATTCCTTTTATTTCTTTTTCTTCTCTGATTGCTGGGGCTAAAACTTCCAAAACTGTGTTGGATAATAGTGGTGAGAGTGGACAACCTTGTCTTGCTCCTGATCTTAGTGGAAATGGTTTCAGTTTTTCACCATTGAGGATGATGTTGGCTGTGGCATTGTCATATATGGGCTTTATTATGTAAGGTAAGTTCCTTCTATGCCTACTTTCTGGAGGGTTTTTGTCATAAATGGGTGTTGAATTTTGTCAAATGCTTTTTCTGCATCTATTGAGATGATCATATGGTTTTTCTCCTTCAATGTGTTAATATGGTTTATCTCATTGATTGATTTACTCATATTGAAGAATCCTTGCATTCCTGGGATAAACCCCACTTGATCATGTTGTATCCTTTTCATGTGCTGTTAGATTCTGTTTGCTACTATTTTGTTGAGAATTTTTGCATCTATGTTCATCAATGATATTGGCCTTTAGTGTTCTTTCTTTGTGACATCTTTGTTTCGTTTCAGTATCAGGGTGATGGTGGCCTCATAAAATGAGTTTGGGAGTGTTCTTCCCTCTGCTATACTTTGGAAGAGTTTGAGAAGGATAGGTGTTAGCTCTTCTGTAAAGGTTTGATAAAATTCACCTGTGAAGCCATCTGGTCCTGGGCTTTTGTTTGTGGGAAGATTTTTGACCACAGTCTCAAATTTAGTGCTTGTGATTGGTCTGTTTATAAGTTGTTTCTTCCTGGTTCAGTCTCAGCAGGTTGTGCTTTTCTAAGAATTTGTCCATTTTTCCCAGGTTGTCCTTTTTATTGGCATATAGTTGGTTGTAGTAGTCTCTCACGATCCTTTGTATTTCTGCAGTGTCAGTTGTTACTTCTCCTTTTTCATTTCTAATTCTATTGATTTGAGTCTTCTCCCTTTTTTTCTTGATGAGTCTGGCGAATGATTTATCAATTTTGTTTATGGTCTCAAAGAACCAGCTTTTAGTTTTATTGATCTTTGCTATTGTTTCCTTCATTTCTTTTTCATTTATTTCTGTTTTTGGATAGAATGTCCTATAAATATCACTTAAATCTACCTTCTTTAATGTATTATTTAAAGCCTATGTTTCCTTATTTATTTTCATTTTGGATGATCTGTCCATTGGTGAAAGTGGGGGTGTTAAAGTCCCCTACTATTATTGTGTTACTGTCGATTTCCCCTTTTATGGTTTTTAGCATTTGCTTTATGTGTTGAGGTGCTCATATGCTGGGTGCATAAATATTTACAGTTTACAATTGTTATATCTTCCTCTTGGATCGATCCCTTGATCATTATGTAGTATCCTTCTTTGTCTCTTCTAATAGTCTTTATTTTAAAGTCTGTTTTGTCTGACATGGGAATTGCTACTCCAGCTTTCTTTTGATTTCCATTTGCATGGAATATCTTTTTCCATCCCCTCACTTAAAGTCTGTATGTGTCCCTAGGTCTGAAGTGGGTCTCTTGTAGACAGCATATATACAGTTCTTGTTTTTGTATCCATTCAGCCAGTCTATGTCTTTTGGTTGGAGCATTCAGTCTATTTACATTTAAGGTAGTTATCCATATGTATGCTCCTATTACCATGTTCTTAATTGTTTCAGTTCTTGTTTTTGTATCCATTCAGCCAGTCTATGTCTTTTGGTTGGAGCATTCAGTCTATTTACATTTAAGGTAGTTATCCATATGTATGCTCCTATTTCCATGTTCTTAATTGTTTTGGTTTTTTTTTTTTTTTTTAACATCTTTATTGGGGTATAATTGCTTTACAATGGTGTGTTAGTTTCTGCTTTATAACAGAGTGAGTCAGTTATACATATATATATATGTTCCCATATCTCTTCCCTCTTTGTCTCCCTCCCTCCCACCCTCCCTAAAATTTACCTCAAATGAATTCTGAAATACAATACATCCACCTTTGCAGTATCCAGTCCAAAGCTTCCACATAACATCAGAAGCAACCAGCAACTGTTTTTATTTTAGTAAAATGCCGTTTTTTGTGGAGGCGGTACGAATTCTGGGGTGTGAGGTTTACCCAAGTATAAAATTTCAAAGTTCATACATACTCTCGTATACAGAAGAACAGGCCTATGCAAAAGCATAGGCAACATTCCTTCGGGATTCTTCTTTGTACAAAGAACCGTGTGTGTACGTGAATGAG
Organism: Lipotes vexillifer; assembly: GCF_000442215.2. Classification (NCBI taxonomy): domain Eukaryota; kingdom Metazoa; phylum Chordata; class Mammalia; order Artiodactyla; family Lipotidae; genus Lipotes; species Lipotes vexillifer. The sequence goes on along the minus strand of NW_006770402.1, from coordinate 921,306 downwards.
TATGTGCACAAGCATGTGTGTGAGTGTGAGCGCAAGCACGTGTGAGCGCAAGCGCGTGTGTGGCTTTCTCCCAGGCAGCTGAGTAGGCAAAGAAAACGGATGGTTTGCTCACTACGTTTACTAATTTCTCCCCTTTTTAAAACAAAAACACTCCCTGTGCCATGACCATATGCCCTTAAATATTATCTTTTACTACAGAACCCCACAATATCACCAATGAACACCCAACTATGTTACTTTAGCCTTTGAATTAATGTGACTCTGCTTTTGGAAGGTACGTCTTTCCATACCAAGTCCTGGGGTTTGTGTGGTGCGTCTGTGCGGGGGTCTGAACATGTGATCACCTGTTTCTATGTATTTTATGGGAAGTCTTATCTCTGATTACAAAGAAACATTTACTCATTGTGGGAAATAAAATCTCAATAAGTCATATGAATATATACAGCACACAATCAGCTTTTTGGAGTCCAAGGACCAAGTCCAAAGGGAACATCCACAGGGATGTTATGACGGCAATGTTGGCAGGTCCAAAAAATGCAAGATAACTGAAGGACGTATCAAAACATGTGGCATCGAATAAGCTGGGGTCACGTGCGTGTGATAAAACAGTATGCATTATTAAAGCTGATGACTTATCCGTGTATCTGTTGGAGGCCTGTGCACGACACAACGTAAAGAAAGCACGCCCGAGAATGAGTACAGCAGGGTTCCACTGTGTAAAGACAACGAGCTAAAGAAGAAAAGAAACGTCTAACATCCCGTGTGTGGGCGTTTCTTTTTCTCTCTATTCAGAGACAAGAACACGTCGCAGGCTGAAACACGACTTACCTCAAACACAGGAGGAGGGAGAGGAGAGGACGGTAGGTGGAGATCTGCCTTTTTGTTTTAAAACTGCTACTGTCTCAGTGACTGTAGCAAAACAACACCTAACTTTACGACCTGGGCAGTGGTAATTCAATAAAAGATGTTCGTTAAGAAGAGAACTGTGTATTTTAATAAATATCGATAAAAAGGTCTCAGAACCTATCCCCTCCTATCCGTCAAGCGAGACCACCGCCGGCAACTCGCTGTGTGCAAATTCCCGTTATTCTCTATGCCTACATTAACGAAAATAACTTTTTAAAATGAAATAAATTATAAATTATATATATACAAACATACACAAATATAGTTCTGTTGTATGCCTGTTCACTTAATGAGGCTTCGACCCACTTTCCATGGACATGGGATCTGGCTGGGCAGAAACGTGACATCAAGGTGAGCACACAGAGCGTCAGGTGGGGATCTGGATCCTGTCATCCTCAGCTGCCAGCTGTGAGACCCCAGATAAAGCCCTTCACCTGAGTCTCAGTGGTGTCGGTTCTACAGTGGGAACAACACTACCTGCTACTGCAGGGCTGTGGCGAGAATTAAATGAAATGACACATTAGGATAATGAGGTTCCCTGCTTGATACATAGTAGGTACTCAACAAATGCCAACCACCACTAAGAACCATGTAGTATTAAAAATGTCACTGAATACTTGCTGTGTACTAAAAACTCTTCTAAGAGCTTCTAAAATCTTGAGACATATTAACTCATTTAATCTGCACACAATTAATGAGATAGGCACCACAGTCCTCATTTCTCGGACCACAAAACAAAAGTCCAGAGAAGTTAAGTAACTAGCCCAAGGCTACACAGCTAATTGTATCAGAGCTGGGCTCCCAACTCAAGCAGCTAGCTTACCCTTATCCACTCCACACACTGCTGCTTAACGCTGAGACTGTGGCAGGAGTTTACAGAAGTAAGTCCTTCTGCAGGAGCATCTGTGTGGACCATATGTCACAACAAATGAACCACACTAGCTAAAGCAGCCTCAGGCTAGCGGGTGATTTTCTCAGCACTGGTTCCCAGACCTTTGCACTTGGGTACAAAGGTGTACACTTACCCGGACATCCCAAACTAGCCCACCTGGGACGTGCAGCACTCTCCCCCCATCTCTCCCCGTGTGTCCAACCCATTACACTCTACAAAGGAGACCCATCAGCCAGGAGATTCTCCTTCCCCCATAAGCACTTCCAGCATCCCAAACTAAATTTAACCAAATGGAGGGGAAAAAAATGGCCCATGTAAAATAGGACAAGGTGGCCTCAAGTCTGCACCCACCTGAAACACAATCCTTCACTGGATCACCCCACGAGTCTGCACGCCAAGGGGGCAGCCCTTGACAGTGGCCAGCCCTAGCCCAGACAAGCTAGCCCATCACTAGCTTATGATGGAATGAAAGGTCTCACGGATCCTGATCAGGAGAATCCTATGACCAGCTTACCAAACATATAGGCGACCCCAATGTCATATAAAAATAACTTATTTCTAATCTGCACATCCAGCCATGTGTCTACCTCTTCCAGGACTCCCCTAAAGTAAAAGCAAAGTGGCATTTCTGTCTCCTTAAAGGTAGAAAAGACCTCAAGTTCAAGCTCTGTCTCGTAGGTGGTCTGTAACATTAAACCATCAATTAGCTTTATACTTTCACTTCCAAGGCCACAGCGGTTCTTTTCTCTCTCTGACAAGGCCAGGACATTCCCTCTGTTTGGTGTGGTAAATGAAAAGAAAGAGAGGAAAGAAAAGAAAAGAAAAGAAAAGAAAAGAAAAGAAAAGAAAAGAAAAGAAAAGAAAAGAAAAGAAAAGAAAAGAAAAGAAAAGAAAAGAAAAGAAAAGAAAAGAAAAGAAAAGAAAAGAAAAGAAAAGAAAAGAAAAGAAAAGAAAAGAAAAGAAAAGAAAAGAAAAGAAAAGAAAAGAAAAGAAAAGAAAAGAAAAGAAAAGAAAAGAAAAGAAAAGAAAAGAAAAGAAAAGAAAAGAAAAGAAAAGAAAAGAAAAGAAAAGAAAAGAAAAGAA
>NW_006770402.1:877040-915566 GCF_000442215.2 Lipotes vexillifer | reverse complement strand
GGGCAGTGACCTGTGCTTGCACACAGGCCCCTTGGTGGCGGCAGCAGCAGCCTTAGCGTCTCCCGCCCGTCTCTGGTTTCCGAGCTTTTAGCCGCGTCTCGCGCCCGTTTCTGGAGTTCCTTTAGGCAGCGCTCTTAAAACCCCTCTCCTCGCGCACCAGGAAACACAGAGGCAAGAAAAAGTCTCTTGCCTCCTCAGCAGGTGCAGCCTTTTCCCCGGACTCCCTCACGGCTAGCCGTGGCGCACTAACGCCTTAGGGCTATGTTCAAGCCGCCAACCCCAGTCCTCTCCCTTGGGTTTGTTTTTGTAGGTCTTTTCTTTCTCTTGTGTTTCCTGCCTAGAGAAATTCCTTTAGCATTTGTTATAAAGGTGGTTTGGTGGTGCTGAATTCTCTTAGCTTTTGCTTGTCTGTAAAGGTTTTAATTTCTCCATCAAATCTGAATGAGATCCTTGCTGGGTAGAGTAATCTTGGTTGTAGGTTTTTCCCTTTCATCACTTTAAATATGTTCTGCCACTCCCTTCTGGCTTGCAGAGTTTCTGCTGAAAGATCAGCTGTTAACCTTATGGGGATTCCCTTGTATGTTATTTGTTGCTTTTCCCTTGCTGCTTTTACTATTTTTTCTTTGTATTTAATTTTTTATAGTTTGTTTAATATGTGTCTTGGTGTGTTTCTCCTTGGATTTATCCTGTATGGGACTCTCTGAGCTTCCTGGACTTGAATAACTATTTCCTTTCCCATATTAGGTAAGTTTTCAAGTATAATCTCTTCAAATATTTTCTCAGTTCCTTTCTTTTTCTCTTCTTCGGAGACCCCTATAATTCGAATATTTGTGTGTTTAATGTTGTCCCAAAGGTCTCTGAGACTGTCCTCAATTCTTTTCATTCTTTTTTCCTTATTTGGCTCTGCAGTAGTTATTTCCACTATTTTATCTTCCAGGTCACTTATCTGTTCTTCTGCCTCCGTTATTTTGCTATTGATTCCTTCTAGAGAATTTTTAATTCCATTTATTGTGTTGCTTGTCATTGTTTGGTTTCTCTTTAGTTTTTCTCGGTCCTTGTTAAACGTTTCTTGTATTTTCTCCATTTTATTTCCAAGATTTTGGATCATCTTTACTATCATTACCCTGAATATTTTTTCAGCTATACTGCCTATTTCCTCTTCATTTGTTTGGTCTGGTGTGTTTTTATCTTGCTCTTTCATCTGCTGTCTCTCTGTCTTCTCATTTTGCTTAATTTACTGTGTTTGGGGTCTCCTTTTCACAGGCTGTAGGTTCGTGGTCCCCGTTGTTTTTGGTGTCAGCCCCCAGTGGCTAAATTTGGTTCAGTGAGTTGTGTAGGCTTCCTGGTGGAGGGGACTACTGGTGCCTGTGTTTTGATGGATGAGGCTGGATCTTGTCTTTGTGGTAGGCAGGTCCACATCTGGTGGTGTGTTTTGGGGTGTCTGTGACCTTATTGTGATTTTAGGCAGCCTCTCTGCTAATGGATGGGGTTGTGTTCCTGTCTTGCTAGTTGTTTGGCATAGGGTCTCCAGCACTATAGCTTGCTGGTCGTTTAGTGGAGCTGGGTCTTAGCATTGAAATGGAGATCTCTGGGAGAGCTTTTGCCATTTGATATTATGTGGAGCTGTGAAGTTTCTGGTGGACCAATGTCCTGAACTTGGCTCTCCCATCTCAGAGGCACAGGCCTGACACTTGGCCAGAGCACCAAGACCCAGAAGAAAAGGGAAAAGAAAGGAAAGAAAGAAAGCAAGCAAGCAAGAAAGAAAGAAGGAAAATTAAGTAATCAAAATAAAAATTTTTAATTATTAAAAATAAAAAAAATTTGGAAGGTAATAAAAAGGAAAGGAAGAAAGAAAGAAGAGAGAGACTAAACCAACAAACAAATCCACCAATGATAACAAGTGCTAAAAACCAAAAAAAAACAAACAAGCAGACAGACAGAACCTTAGGGTGAATGGTAAAAGCAAAGCTATACAGACAAAATCACACAAAGAAGCATACACATACATACTCACAAAAAGAGAAAAAGGAAAAAAAAAAATATATATATATATATAAACGAAGAGAGCAACCAAATCAGTAAACAAATCTACCAATATAATAAACTGTTAATACTAAACTAAGATAAATATAAAAAATCAGAAACAAATTAGATGCAGAGAGCAAACCCCAGGTGTACAGTTGCTCCCTAAGTCCACTGTCTCCATTTTGGGATGATTTATTGTCTATTCAGGTATTCCACAGATGCAGGGTACATCAAGTTGATTGTGGAGATTTAATCCGCAGCTCCTGAGGCTGCTGGGAGAGATTTCCCTTTCTCTCCTTTGTTCGCACAGCTCCTGGGGTTCAGCTTTGGATTTGGTCCCGCCTCTGAGTGTAGGTCTCCTGAGAGCATCAGTTCTTTGCTCAGACAGGACGGGGTTAAAGGAGCCGCTGATTAGGGGGCTCTGGCTAACTCAGGCTGGGGGAGGGGAGAGGTATGGAATGTGGAATGCGGGGCGAGCCTGCGGCGGCAGAGGCCAATATGATTTTGCAACAGCCTGAGGCACGCCATGCGTCTCCCGGGGAAGTTGTCCCTGGATCACGGGACCCTGGCTGTGGTGGGCTGCACGGGCTTCCGGGAGGGGAGGTGTGGAGAGTGACCTGTGCTTGCACACAGGTTTCTTTGTGGCAGCAGCAACAGCCTTAGTGTCTCATGCCCGTCTCTGGTGTCCGTGCTGATAGCCGCGGCTTGTGCCCGTCTCTGGAGCTCATTTAGGCGGCGCTCTGTATCCCCTCTCCTCCTGCACCCTGAAACAATGGTCTGTTGCCTGTTAGGCAGGTACAGCCTTCTTCCTGGACTCTCTCCCAGTTAGATGTGGCGCAATAGCCCCCTTCAGGCTGTGTTCACGCAGCCAGCCCCAGTCCTCTCCCTGGGATCTGACCTCTGAAACCAGAGCCTCAGCTCCCAGCCCCCGCCTGCCCCGGCAGGTGAGCAGATAAGCCTCTCAGGCTGGTGAGTGCTGGTCGGCACTGATCCTCTGTACAGGAATCTCTCCGCTTTGCCCTCTGCACCTCTGTTGCTGTGCACTCCTTTGGGGCTCCAACGTTTCCCTGCCACCTGCCAACCCCTGTCTCTGCCAGTGGATGGGCTTCCTAGTGTGTGGAAATTTTTCCTCCTTCACAGCTCCCTCCCAGAGGTGCAGGTCCTGTCCCTATTCTTTTGTCTGTTTTTTCTTTTTTCTTTTGCCCTACCCAGGTACGTGGGGAGTTTCTTGCCTTTTGGGAGGTCTGAGGTCTTCTGCCAGCATTCAGTAGGTGTTCTGTAGGAGTTGTTCCACGTGTAGATGTATTCCTGACGTATTTGTGTGGAGGAAGGTGATCTCCGCGCCTTACTCTTCCGCCATCTTGAAGGTCTCCTCCTATTTGAATTTAATGTAAAACTGACATCCTGCATGCAGCCCAAAGTATTTTAGGATTATAAGCGCTTTATTTTTAAAATCATGGCTTAAACTACATATAGAAAGATACTTGGCTTAAATGATTTATTCATCATTTCCTCATTATAGTCTTCCATCTGATATAAGGAAGTGGGTGTCTGTTAAGGCATATAGGGATGAAGAGTGTGATAAACATTCTTTGTTTTTTTGCTACTTGCAATACTATTCAGTGAGGGGACTCAAGTGCATGAGGCAAATGAAATTGTGTTTCCTAATATATTTAGATCACATTTCAAACTGCCAGAAGTGGTTCAGCATCTATTCTCCACAGCCTGGCAAATTAAGCTATTTTAATGTGATAAAATATAGTCTTGATGGAAACTTTTATTTTTAGTTTGGTATATTATAAAGGAGTCTTACAAAATCACTGTGTCTGTGTATGTGAGTGTCTGTCTACCCCCATATGCTATCACAGACAGTTGGCATTGCCTTGGCAACTTTACAAGATCAAATTGCTACATTCAGTATTCAGTGAAAGCAAAACCAGTGCTGCCTCTTCTCCCTGTCTGTAAATGAGAGAAAAGTCAGTCTCTGTAGGTTTGAGTCTTTTGTTGTAGTAAGATAGTTATAAAAGTTATAATAAGCTCCTTTGGGGCAGGGAAATGTTTATTTGATTTTGAATCAACAGCACCTTGCCAGTACTTGGCTCATAGAAGGTATTCAATAAATCTTTCCTCATCAATGGATTAAAAGAAAAACTATCATTGCTTTTGGATTATTTCAGAAGTTTAAAAAGCTGCAGTAAACTATTTGGTGATGATCATAGGTTCAGAACTGAGGTGAGAGATTCACAGAAGGCTTCTGCAAAATCTCATTTCTGTGAAGGCTATTCTGCTTTCATTATTCATTCCAAATCTATGAATGCCTCTCATGGGTGGGAATTAACCCCAAGATTCAGGGAAATGTAGTTCCCAGGCTTTCAGACCCTGTGATACAGGGGAGAGCATAGAAGGGGAAGACTTGCTGAGTTGTCAAAAGGTGATACAAAACAGCTTTCTAGGCACAAGTTTTATAAAAATTACCTGGAAATGTTGTATCAATGCTTGCATGAGGTGGAATTCAGTATGACTGGTCCAGATCCTAGACTTATACAGGGATTGATTGCATGCAAGTTTCAAAATGCCCTTATTCCTATGTTGTACCATAGAGTTTTAGATGATACCAGTATATACAGAAAATTCTTGTGCTTGTCCTTTTGGGAGTTTTCTTATGGGGTCTGCTCGTTGAATTGTTACTTTGAGGTGTCCTTGTAAACAAGAACTAGTTATGGGAAAACCTTGGGGAAATACTTATGGGTGCTGAGATTCTCTGACATCTCCAAGTTTTCCTCTGTAGGAAAAGCAGAGTGGACTATTGATCTTTTTTTTTTTTTTAATTGAAGTATAGTTGATTTACAGTATTGTATTCGTTTCAGATGTAGAGCATAGTGATTTGGTTATTTTTTTGTGCTTATCTTCTGTTATACATTATTACAAGATATTGAATATAACTCCCTGTGCTATTTGGTATATCCTTGTTGCTTATCTATTTTATGTATAATAGTTTGTATCTGTTATTCCCAAACTCCTAATTTGTCTCTCTCCCCTTCCTCTCTCCTTTGGTAACCATAAATTTGTTTTCTATGTCTGTGAACCTGTTTCTGTTTGTAAATAAGTTCATTTGTTTCATTTCTTTAGATTTCACATATAAGTGATATCATATGATATTTGTCTTTATCTGACTTCACTAAGTATAATATTCTCTAGGTCCATCCATTGTTGCTGCAAATGGCAATATTTTACTCTTTTTTATGGCTGATAACAGTCCATTGTGTGTGTGTGTGTGTGTGTGTGTGTTGTCTTAAGCCAATTGTCTGTTTATGGGCATTTGGGTTGCTTCCATATCTTGGCTATTGTAGATAGTGCTGCTGTGAACATTGGGGTACCTGTATCTTTTCGGATTAGAGTTTTCATCTTTTCTGGATATACACCCAGGAGTGGGATTCCTTGATCATATGGTAGCTCTGTTTTTAGTTTTTTGTGGAACCTTCATATGGGTTTCCATAGTGGCTGCACCAATTTACATTCTCACTAACAGTGTAGAAGGGTTCCCTTTTCTCCACACCCTCTCCAGCATTTAGTATTTGTAGACTTTTTAAACTATTGAACTTAATAAGTTAAATAGGATCTGTAGATGCTCCCTCCCCCCACCTCCTAAGTTAGGTTAAGTAACTACAGCAAGGGAAAAGCATTTATAATATCTACACATTTTTTCTTAAAATGTTCTCTTTGTTTTGAAATAATTTTTGCTAATTTTTAGAATGCTTCCATTAAAAATTGGAGAAATGTGTCTTCTTTAGTGTCCTGAATGAATGAAGTACGCCATCCCTAGACCACAGTCTCTGCCTTCAGAAAGAGATGAAAAGAGTTTGAAAAAACCTCCCTCCCCATGCCCTTAATCTTGAATAGTGCCTGGTACACAGTAGGTTCACAAAATATATTTTGTCAAATGAATGGATGTATGAAGTAAAACATTATTATTGAGGGTATCAATATTTAGAAAGTTTTTGTTTTATTTTATGTTATTATGAAGCATTTCTTTGATGTGGTAGGTGACTGAAAAATGAGTTTGGATTCTTTTTATATTATACTTTACTGTTGACTCAATGTTACACACTGCTTTCCAGGAAACCATCTCTGTGGGGGAGCCAGTAAGTCTGACTACCAGATATCTTCTTTCTAATGGTAGGAATAAGGTGTGTTGGGGATTGGTTCGGGAATTAATGCTATAGTGCTTCCGGAAGGCAGGTGAGTTGCAAGACTTATATCACAAACTGTTAATCATTCATTAAGACTCAAGTTTGTATGATTTAGACAATTTTTTTCTCTTTTTCCCATTATTCTACATTCATGGTATTTTGTACATACTTCAGTTGTTCCATGTACATTCTGTATGAATTCAATTTATCAATATTTACTGAGTGTCTGCTTTGATTACATGTTACATTAGATCTATTAGTATTAGCATGCAAACAAAAATATTATAATATCATCCCTCATTTCAAAAATTTACAGTTTAGTTGTGGAAATAGATGGTAAATTAGAATTTCAATATTTTGGGTGAAATATAGGTGTAAAGATATCTATTGGCTGCTGTAAAAAACAAAACAAAAAAACTAACAGTGCATTTAGTTTAGAGAGGGATTCAAGGCTAGAAGGATATGTTATTAATGCTGTACATCTAACAACAATTAATAGGCTCTCAATTAATGTGCAATACATTATTAATAAACTCTAAACACAACATTATTAGTAGTAATGAGTAATTAAAAGTATATTTTCTTTTTTTTTTTTTTGGCCACAACCATGTAGCCAGGGATTGAACCTGGGCCCAGGGCAGTGAAAGCGCCAAGTCCTAACTACTGGACCACCAGGGAATTGCCCTAAAAGTATATTTTTTATTGATCTAAATGTTACATGACATCAAGTTTTTAAGATAAAATTTAAAACTTTTAAAATGAACATAATTCCATATTAAATTCTGATTTTATCCTATATACTCTATTTTCTGAAACCAAAGATTTTTTTGCACAGCATGTTAAAACCCAGCACTACCTCTAAATTGAAGGTAAATTAGGAAGTTTGTTTTCATTCCTTGGTAGTGATGGAAATAGTGTTTCCACATCAGTCCCTCCTGTGCTACCATGACTACCTTTGGTTTATATTTAACTGTGAGAGTAATACTGGAAGTGATTCCCTGGATTTTTCAATGGGTAGGCTCAAATCTAATTCAAGGTATACTGAGAATACATTTTGCCTCACTTGAGCAAAAGATGTTGCTGCCTGTTAGGTACACACTTGACTCATCCCTAACTCATAAACTGATGCATGTTCCTGACACATCACACCAGCCCCCTACAGCTTTTCTTCCCACAAACACATTACTAACTCCACATGGCACACAGCACCCACCACTCCTCAGGCCAGCATATCTTTGTGAAAATATATTTTCACAAAGATATGCAAGAAAGAACACACCCAGCTCTCCCACACAGCTTGGAACAATCATGCAGAATGAAGCACAATCTATTCTGGTTTCATATCCTTGTTTTCCAAAGGTGGATAGGCAGAAACAAAGATGATGATACTGTAATAATCTTTATGGTCATAAAAGATCTTTGAAAATATTTAGCAAATACATTCCTAAGATTATTGAATCTCTAAAACTAACTCTTAGTTGATAGGGCTCATTCAGTGGTTTAAAAAAAAAAAATCTAGGTCTTTTGGGCATAAATTCTTCTTCATTACCTTCAGTCTCCTCCTTATAAAGTTATCCAAACTAGATGGACAAGAAAAGTCTACTCTTGCATTTCAAATGCTAGCAAGCCTTATTATTGCCAGCATTTGAATCACTGTTAAAAACAAAAGAGAACCGAGACAATAAGTTGGGGCACATCCAAGTCAGGGTGCTTCACAGATACCAGAAACAAGAAGGTAATTGTTAAAACGTGGGAAGGTGTCCTTTAGGCATTCAAATATTTAGAGGCTAGCTCAATTTCAGCATTGTTATTTCAGTGTGCTCTACAGCAATAAACAAACCTAGGAGACCTGGATCCTCATCACAGATGTTCTGCTTAGTGTTTGTGTCACCATGGATAAGTCATCATATTTCTTTATCTCAACTGTCTCCTAAGTAAAGCTGGGTATCCAGATTTATATGATGGTATGTACATGTAGTATAACTCAACTGGAAAACACACGTGTACACACACACACTTTTATTAGCTACACCTATAGAGAAAAAATCAGGAGGAGGGTGTGGGGAGAAATAACATTAGTTGAACATCTATTATCAGCTTATGTAATCTTCAGAATGAAAATAGTGTTAGGCCTTTTCTTTCCCCCCATTTCTTACTTACTCGGAAATACAGCCCAGAAAGCAGGAGCACCATGTACAATGTCCTCAAAGTAGTAAATGCTATAGCTAAAAGCTCAATGTGTAACAAAAAACTATCTAGAATTATCATTCTCTGACAAGGTGGTATTTTAATTGTGAGTGACTCATATCAAAATTTTAGGAGATTGTTCAATATTTAAGGAAATCGATTATTATTAACTTTTGTCCTAATAAAAGCATTGTATTTTACAAGGAAAATAATCTTTTATATTTGAATTTTTGAACTTTAAAATGTTTAAAATCTATGTTAAATTATAGAGCAGTGGACATTTTTGTACATGTATACTTACACATATTCCTGGTTTCCTTCAAGGGGAATTTCTAGTTAAAAGTTATGAACTTCTTTGAACCTCTTTATTCATACTGAAAATTAATTTTTTTAAAATGTAAACAATTACACTTTCATCTGAGTATATGATTGTGTCTGTCTCCAACACCTATTCCAGCAATAAAAAGTATTATTCCTAGGATTTATCTAGTTTGATTAGTAAAAAAATGCCATTAATTTTTTTGTTTTAATTTATAATTATTTAATTCTATTGAAGGTGAATATCTGGATTTATGTAGATTTTTACATTTGCCAATTTAATCTAGCTGGGATTTATTTTGTTGTATGAGGTGAGGTGAGGATCTATTTGGAGCTTTTCCCTAATTTCTAGGCCATTTTTCCAGGATTTGTTTCTCAGCATCATCTCTTTATTGACTTGTGATACCTTATTTATAATACGTTAATTTTTTCACTATTAATATTAGAGGGTGCTTCTAGAGAGTATACAGCTCTTTAATGTTTTTGCCATAAGATCACTCTGTTTTTGTAATTGTAACTTTAAAATATATATTTAGTAGCTCATGGCAGAGTTCTCGTATTTTCATTAATATTTTCCAAACTAATTTTTGATATCCTCACTTCATTCTTTCAGATACACTTTAGGATACACACACACACACACATGCACTTTTTCATTGCAAGTGTACTATATTCATTAATAAATCTGATAGGAATTGATGTCTTCACAATATTTAATTTTATCATCCAGGAAAATGATATGTGTCATATATCCCAGTCTTTTAAAAACTTTTGCAGGGACTTCCCCGGCGGCCCAGCAGTTAAGACTGCACTTCCACAGCGGGGGGCATGGGTTTGATCCGTTGTTGGGGAACTAAGATCCTGCATACCTCACAGTGTGGCCAAAAAAAAGAAGCCAAAACTTTTGCTTATTAGAAGTTATGGACAACAGATGCTATGATAAGTGGAAAACATCCATGAGGAGGAGGGTAGAGTCAAGGTCATAGCAAGAGTAAAAGCATGGTTAGAGGCTAGCTGAGGCAAATAAGTGAAAGAGCAGTGGAGAAAAGGGTAGTGGATTCTTGCTCCCAGAATATGACAACACAAAGAGAACTCAGAAGTATCCTTGATCAGCTATGTGAGTCCAGTTTCAAATAACACCTGGCTGTAATTTCAGTAATATCCTAAAGGGTGTCCCAGGCTTTTGGAAGCCTGGCTGTGAAGCTGTTCCTGTTGTATTCTCATATTCCGCTTTATTTTTAAAATTAATTCCTATCTTTGAATTAGACTTATCATATCTTTTTTACCCTACAATGGGAAAAAGTGTAACAGATAATCATTACTTATTCTTTTACTACACTACTACATTTGGCTTGCCAATATTTCATTTTGAAATTGTGCATCATATTCACAAGTGAGATTTAACAAATTTTATGAGTATCAGAGTGGAAGTTTGTTTGCCATTCCTTGATTCGGGCACCTCAACACTCCATAAGCATTGAGAGTGATTTTTACAAAAAAGAAATGACACACATAAGTTTATGGTTGATGAGCAGTTGGAATATGTGTGTTTTCCCTCTAGTATCTAAATTTCTTTTTTTATTTTATTTCATTTAATTTTATTTATTTTTTTATACAGCAGGTTCTTATTAGTTATCTATTTTATACATATTAGTGTATATATGTCAACCCCAATCTCCCAACTAAATTTCAAACCAAAGAAAATGTTTTAGAATTGTAGTAAAAAAAAATGTGTTGTATTTATCAAATGTATCTCACTGATGAAAAACAGTGTTTTATCTTGATCATCATCGGTTTAACATTGATTAAGTTTTCCAGTGTGAGTAGAGCTAAATAGTTACTGAATGCACAGTCACCACCCAACAGAACATTTGACAGTATATTTATTGAATACCTGCTAATTTTTAAGAACTAGGCTAAGAACTAAGGATTCAAAGACTCATATGACTGGCTACCTGTCCTTAAAAAGCCAAAAGTCTAGAAGGGGAGAAAACATGTATTTTATTTATTATAACACGGTTTACAAAGTGCTATAGTAGAAATATATTCAGGATGTTTTGGGATCATGAGGAGATACACACTCAGTTCTCTTCTCTGTACCAGGCCCTGGGGCAAGTAATTATGGTAAAATAAGCAGCAGGACACTTTTGTGGCTAGAGTATCTACATCATTTCAATAAAGTCCAACTTCTCCACCAAGTATTTGTGTGAACACAAATAGGGTAAGTTATTTAAACTTTGTGTCTTAGTTTTCTTGTCTATAAAATGGAAAAACATACATTCCTCATAGGATTGTTCTGAAAATTCAATTACTTAATGCATTAAAATAGATCCTGCATATAGTAAGCTTAACATAATATTAGCCTCTATTATTATTGACTTGAAAAAGAAGCAGCAGCAGCAACAGCAGCTGCTGTGTGAATGGGAGAAGTATTAAAAGAAACCACACAATCCAAACTGCCTGGAAAACACTATGTGAATAGTGTCAACAGACTGCATGATGTCAGATGTAAGGCAGGGATCTGCAAAGGCTTCTCAGAGTCAGCTACTTCCAACTTGACTCCTGGAGGAGTTGGGGTCAAGTTGGTAAAGTTGGGAGGGAAAGTCACTAGAGGATGAAGGAGAAGATTCTGTAACATCAGAGGCAAGAGAATGTATGACTGGAGCATAAAGTGTGAGGTTGGGTTATTATAAAAACTGATGCTGGTAATCTAATTGGACATGATCAAGAAGGATATTTATGTTAGGACTCTTGTTAATTGCAAGGGAAAGAAAAGCTAGTCCAGAACAAATTAAGTAAAAAGAAAATCTTTGAGTTCTTGAAATGTCCAGGAGTAGAGCAGATGGTGCTCAAACAACGTCCTCAGGATCTTGTCTTTCTTTGCCTTTCCGCTCTTTTTCTCCAACCATTTTTCTCTCTGGGTGAAAAGACACCTCTCACAGTTTCTAATACAGCAGAAAAGACAATTCCTTTTTCTTGGTCACTTACCAGGGGTAGACAAAGTATGGCCTGAGGGCCAAGTCAGTTCCAGAGGCTGTTACTGTAAGGCCAGTGTTGTGGACTGGTTGTTTGTATCCCCCTAAAATTCACATGTTGAAATCTTAACCCCCAATGTGATGGTATTAGGAGATGGGGACTTATAGAGGTGATTAGGTCATGAGATTGGAACCCTCATGAATGGGATTAGTGCTCATAAAGAAGACCCCAGACAGCCCTCATCCCCTCACCCACATGAGGATACAGCAAGAAAACAACCATCTGCGACCTGCAAGAGGGCTTTCACCAGAACCTGACCATGTTTGCACTCTGATCTTGGACTTGGAGCCTCCAGAACTGTGAGAAATATATTTGTTGTTTATAAGCCACTCAGTCTCTTATATTCTATTATAGCAGCATGAACTAAGATAGCCAGCAAGCTAAGAATGCTTTTTTGTACTGTTAGAAGGTTGTAAACAGAGACAACTATGTAATTGAGACAGTAAGTGGCTGGACTCTCAAAGCCTAAAATATTTACCACCTGGCCAACTCCCTTCCTTAAGTGAAAGTCTTGTAATTACCTCTGAGCCTGACTGAGTTGGCCTGGGGCATGGGCATGTGACTATCTAGTCACACTGGTCAAGTTCAGATTGTCCAGGTGTAGGCTTCATGTCCACCTCTGGACCTAAAGATGAAACCAGCTTTATCTGAAGCACACAGACTGAGAGTGGAAGAAGTATAGCTGCTCTGAGGAAAAATCAGAAGAGTAAATGGGCCATAAAATAATATATGTCCAACATAACCTTGCAAGCCATTTTGAAGAGAATGTACTGTCTTGAGAGCATCAGGTTGCCACTGAAGATTTTTTATTGTGTGGACTGGCATGCTTATATTTGTGTTTTAAAAATTCAACTGTCAGAATTAATTTCAAAATTTTAAACTGTTGTTTTCTGTGAGTTTCTCTGCCCTTCAGCAGTCATGAAATTCTTTCACCTGCTCCTGGAGGGCCTTCTCTCTTGCCAGATTACTCTGGGGAGTCTGACTCACAGATTCTGGAAGCATAAACAGAGACTAGGACTTAAAAGAAGCTTCTGGCCAAAATTCAAGACAGAAAGATTTAGATGCATGTTAGCAGAGAAGTTTTTCCACCTCATGAAACCAGATAAGATGCAGATTGAGAAAGGAGGTAGAAGCTATGACAATTGGAAAAGAAGAAATGGCATTTAATCCTGGAAGGGAGCTGCGGAAGGGCATGGTGGATTAGTAGAAAACTTTTCTTTTAGACATTAGCTTCTCAAATTTTAATGTACCATCTGAAATATTGTATCATCTGAAATACTGCTAAAATGCATATTTTAATTTGGTAGGATTTGGGTGAAGCCTGAGACTATACATTTCTTCCAAGATACCAAGAGATAAAATTGCTAGTGGTCTATGAACACCACTTTGAGTAGCAAGGGTATAAAGTACTAGGGAGATACTTAGAAGTTGATTCAGTGCCTAATCTCCTTCTTGTAACTGTCCAGGGAGGATTAAAATCTGCAGTGGTCAGCTCACTGGCCATCAAGTCAAAGTGACATTTGCCTCACAGCTTTTGCTTTCCCTCAACTCCATCATCCCATTGTTTGGGAAGAACCCTAAAACACATTGCTCTTACAACTTTAATTGAGCCCTCTACTAGGATAGAAAGTAGAGATTTGGGCAATTCAATGATGGTGGCAAAATGAAAGGAAAGCCTTGCCTCCTGTTCAATGTAGGACTGGATGTAGTCAGTTTGAAATTTCCCTCTGAACTGGGATAACGATAAATATACAAGCCTTTTAGAGCCTATGCTCTAAGTCCAGTATAGGTGATAGATTGGAACAGGAGGCAAGATGGGAAGTAAAGATACAAGATGCAGTTATATTCTAGAGGAGAAATGATAGTGTTCTTAATTGAGATTAAGACTGTGTTGGGCTGCACCCCGCAGGCCTACAAGGCCTGCCCAGCTTTAAGACCAAAGAAAGAGCCCAGAGTTGGCATCAGAGACATCAATGGTTTAACGGATGGGGGAGCTTACATGTCCAAAGCAAGGTCCTGGAGTGACACCCCAGTGTGTGTACGAGGTAGATGGTGGGCATGACATGGTGGCAGTCTTCACTCCCTTCAGGGGAAGGGGAGATTACCAGTTATAGGGGAACTGACATCAGCTGGGCTTATTAGTTACCAGGGAAACCAGTAGAGAGGCATGCCCCTCACCACCCTTTTGATAAGCTATCATTAGCTGGGGTGTGGGGCAAGTATGTAGGAAGGTCAGTCATGTGAGTAGGGTGTAGGTGAAGCAGGCCTTGGTCGGGCAGGGGATGTACTGAGAGCAAGAGGACAGCCATAGTGAGTGGCGTGACCATACAGACTGACAGTTGAGAGAATCTGTTTGGAAAGATATTGTCAGTAGAATTGATGGAAATTAGTCCTTGATTTCATGTACGGTATAGAGGAGAGGAAGAAATACTTTTGAATAATATCCAGGCTTAGAATTTGGGAAACTGGATTTTAATATTGTTAATTGAGCTAGAAAACATTGGAGAAGAAGCAGGAAAAACTGTTTGGGACTCTGAGTGGTCAGGAAAATATCTATGCTGAGTGAATTGTGTGTAGAGACTTGATGGAAGAGTGGATATTATGTAGACAGAGAAGCAGAGCTTGTGATGATGTTTCCCAGAAGAATGAATGGCATGTGCAAAGGTGCAGGGATATGAAATGTCAACTGTGGCTCACTGTGTGACTGGAGATGGGAGTGTATGGGGCAGCGAGTTGAGAGAAAAGTGAGCCTTGAAAAGTACGTAGAGGTAAAATCTCAGAGGTTTTGAATGCTAAACAAAGATTTGGAAATTGTTTCTGCAAATTAAGGGAACCATTCAGGAATTTAAGCAGAGGAATGACATAATCTAATATAAAATTTAGGAAGAGAGGAAGGGAGTCATCACTTCATCAATACATTTTATGGAACAGAGTTTATATTAATTATCTTGTATCAGGATGGAGGAGAATGGCATTGAGCTTCTGAAAAGCTGATGATGAATTGCTGCAACTCTAAGTATGAGAGTTGGAGCTACATTCACAGGACACAGGGAAGATTTTCTTTAAGAAATGCGCCCTATGTTAGTATTCATTTTCAACCTGGCTACACAGTTAACGTGATTATGTTACCTTTTAATATAATGACCTGTGGCCACCCTGCACACCCCCACTGTAGTTAACTTTTCTGGGTGGTGGGTACAAAGTCTTCTATGTGCCTGTCACTAATACACTGCAAAATCTCTGGAAAATCTATAATGCTCCTATTGATACATTTATCCATATTAGGTTATCTAACTTTTTTCTTGGAGACATCTCTCCTATAGGTTTTCATCTACAAAATATAAGACTCCTCTCTAGGTTGGAATATAGATGCTGTTATGAGACTTCCCTTTGCCTTAATTTTGGGAAATCCCTTTTCTCTAGTGTTGAATTTCCTGATTCCTAGATAAAATCTCTTCCTTTTTTTGTTTACTCCCACATTCTAATAAAGTACACTCCCTAGTAGGTTCTTAGTAAATGATGCATGGGAGATACAACTTTTTAGATATTTGCATATCTAAATTGTTTTTATTCTATTCTTCCAGTGACTTATATTTCAGGGGAATATAGGATTTTATATTGCAAATATTTTCCCCCAAGAATATTGGAGATACTTATCCATTGTCCTCCAGTTTTTCCATTGGTATGATCTATACCATTCTGATACCAGGATATTTCATGTAACATTGTTATTCTTTTTCTTTTTAGTACTCAAATCTCTTGGGATGTTCTGTATAGTGCCAGAATTTACACAATAATACGACTTATTGAGAATATATTTTCACTTATTTAATTGGGTGATGGGTCATTTAAATTTGGAAACATTTTTTTCTTCATTTAGGGAAATGTTCTTATTTCCTTTCTAAATTTTTCTCCTGAATTTTTTTTTTTCTTCTTAGAAATTGTAATGTTTACATGCTGGATCTCCTGGAATGTGCTTCTTATTTTAATTTTTTTTTCTCATTTAATATCTATTTTTTCCCTTTTGTCACACTTTCTGGAAGATTTCCTTAACTTTACTTTTCAAACTTTCTATTGTTTTAAACATTTTTTTCTATCACAATTTTCATTTCTAAGATCTCTTTGTTCTCTTCTGGTTATTCATTATTTATCATTGCCTATTATTGTTTCTTGAAGATAAGGTTTTCTCTCATCCCTCTGAGGGTATTAATCATAGGTATTTCTTTTGAAGTTATCTTTTGCACACTATTTTGTCACTATTTATTCTGATTCCTTTTATTTGCTTAGTCATGGCTATTTTCTCTGAATTTATAAGAGGTTCTTTTCAAATATCTGGAAATATCTTGTATTATAGGCAGAATTCTAAGATGACCCCCCAAATTCTTGCCCCTGGTATATAAGCCTTGTATGGTAGGTCCTGAAAATATGATGGGATAGCCACTGTTCTGATTAGTATATATTATATGACAGAGGTGGTGGCATAGTCACTCATGGAATTGACTTATGTTATAAAAGTTTTCATCTTGGCAGAATAGAGAGAGGTTCTTCTATTGTCCTTGAAGAAGCAAACTTTCCTATTCTGGAAAGGACCACTTGGCTAGAAACTGAGGCCAGTCTCAAGTAGTTTAGAGTGGCCTCCAACCAAAAGTCAGCAAGTAAACAAAAACCTCAGTTGTATAATCATAAGAAATTGAATTTGGCCAACTACCTGAATGATCTTAGTAATGGATTCCACCTTAATCAAGTTGTAAGTGAGGACACAGTCTGGCTGACACCTTGATTTAGTCTTTTGAGACACGGAGCAGAGAACACTGTTGAGCCACACCTAGTTTTCTGACCTAGAGAACTGTGAGCTAATAAACGGATATTGTTTTAAGCTGCTAAATTTGTGATAATGTCTTAAAAAAACAATAGAATGCTAATACATCTGGTGATCATGCTTTGTATTTTCCTATTTAAGAGAGAAACACCACAAAGCAGATTAGAAGCTGAAGCTCTGAGTACATGAGCAGGCTATAATTACTGTCACTTAATTCATGTCTCTGGTCAAACTTCACATCCAAAGTTTGGCCTTTCTTTACCACCTTTTAAAAATAACAGTCCTGATACTATCTATATCTCCTTTCATTTGCTAAATTTGCTGAAAACAAAAGTCTACACATCCAAGAAGCTTAACTAGCTCCAAGTAGGATAAATACAAAGATAATGACATCCAGATACATCATAGTCAAAAAGTCAAAAGCCAAAAAATCTTT
This sequence comes from Lipotes vexillifer, assembly GCF_000442215.2. Lineage (NCBI taxonomy): Eukaryota > Metazoa > Chordata > Mammalia > Artiodactyla > Lipotidae > Lipotes > Lipotes vexillifer. The sequence goes on along the minus strand of NW_006770402.1, from coordinate 898,555 downwards.
GAATGCAGTAAGGGGGAAAATGACTCATTACACACAACATACAATAAAAACCCAATAAAATTAATGGCTGACTTCTCTTCTGAAAGAATGCAGGCCAGAAGGCAATGAGACAACATATTCAACATATTCAAAGTGATGAAAGTAAAAAAAAACAAAAACAAGACAAAGCTGTCAACCTAGAATCTCACATTCAGCAAAACTATCTTTCAAAAATTAAGGTGAAATAAAGACATTCTCAGATAAGCAAAAACAGAGCATTTGCTGCTAGCAATTCCACTCTACAAAAATACTAAAGAAAGTAATTCAGGCTGAAAGCAAGTGACACCAGACAGCAATTTGAATCCACACACACACCCAAAGAGGGTTAGTAAAGGCAGTTATGCAGGTAATTATATATGACAGAATAGTTGCATATATTCTTTATTCTTCTTTCTTTTTTAACTAATTAAAAATGTACTTGCATAAAACAATATGTACATAATTACATTGTTGAGGTTTTAACATATACAAATATAATGTATTTGACAAAAACAGCACAAAGGAGGTGAGTGGAAACAAAGCTTTATTTGAGTAAGGAAATGATACCAGATAGTAGCTTGAATCCACAGGAAGAAAATGAAGAGAATGGATAAAGAAGATGTGGTACATATATATACAATGGAATATTATTCAGCCATAAAAAGGAACAAAAATTGGGTCATTTGTAGAGACATGGATGGACCTAGAGTCTGTCATACAGAGTGAAGTAAGCCAGAAAGAGAAAAACAAATATCATATATTAACACATATATGTGGAATGTAGAAAAATGATACAGATGAACATTTTTGCAAGGCAGGAATAGAGACTTAGATGTAGAGAATGGATATGTGGACATATAGGAGGAGTGGGATGAACTGGGAGACTGGGATTGACATATATACACTACCATATGTAAAACAGATAGCTAGTGGGAACCAGCTGTATAATGCAGGGAGCTCAGTTCGGTGCTCTGTTGTGACCTAGATGGGTGGGGTGTGGGTGGGGTGGAAGGGAGGTCCAAAAGGGAGGGGATATATGTATACATATAGCTGATTAACTTTGTTGTACAGCAGAAACTAACACAACATTGTAAAGCAACTATGCTCTAATTAAAGTATGATAAATGAGATTAATATAATAGACTCTATAAATATTATATATGATTTGTCTCCTCTTATCTTTGAAAGCCATAAGATTATGAAATGTAATAGTTATAAGAATGGATTATAGGGTTTGAAACATATGTAAATGTAATATGTATAATAAAAACAGCACAAAAATGGGGGAGGATGCAGCTATATATGAGTAAAATTTTTGTTTCACTGGAATCAAGATAGTATAAATACATAGTAAACCGTAGAGCTATTGCTGAAAAATAATTTTTAAATATAATTAAAAATTATTAAAGGATTATTAAATTATTAAATGTTAGTAGAAAGTATCCATTCAGTATAAGAGAAGGCAGCAAAGGAGGAACAAAATGATATGAAGCGTATAGAAAACAAACGTAAAATGACAGACATAAATCTAACTATATTCATAACATTAAATATGAATGAATTAAATAATCAAGTCAAATATCAAACTGAATTAAAAAGAAACAGGGCCCAAAAATATGCTGTCTGCAGGAGACATATTTTAGATTTAACGATATAAATAGGCTGAAAACAAAAGGATCGAAAAAGATGTACCACACAAACAGCAACCATAAGGGGATAAAGACTTAAAATAAATAGACAAAACAAATAAGACAAAAAGACTTAAATAAATTGACATATAAAAGGCCATAGAGTGATGGAGCAAAGGCTCCTATTTTCCTAAGGAACCAAATTGCAGTAATTGAAAGGCTTTTTTCTGGGGCTGGTCAGTTATCCAGAGAGAAAAATTCCAGCTCTAGTCTAGGGCACGGTGGGTATAGGTTTGGTGGTCTTTGTGAGATCTCAGCTTCCTAGGTCACTTTCTGAGAGCTTGGGGGTAGGTGGCCCAGAAAGGAACTTCACCATTTCATATCTGGATTTTCCATCTCCTTTTTCTGGATAGCATCTTTCTTCCACCCTAAACTGTGCCCATGGTGGCAAGACTAGATTTTTTTCTAAAACTGGAATCCTCTGCTAGGTTGAGACAAAGTCATTGCCTAAATGGGAAACATAAGGAAAGAGATTTCGGGGGAAAATTTAAAAGTTTTCAAGCTTTTAAAGATTTTTATTCAATTATCTTTTTAAAAACCCTGACCCATAATTCAGCCTTAATATTTTCTGGGCTTTCCAACAGGAACTTACTTTTTCCTGGCTGCCATGGCAACTACCCTCCATCTGCTTTTCATTTTCCAAATATTTACCCCTTTCTCCTTTGTCTTCCTGGGTTTATACTTTTCCCCTCTTTATTGTAATTTTTGTGGGATTTTGAAGAGAGCAAAGTAATCATTCAATTTACCATGTTTGGTCTTAAAGTACAACCCCTCAAAAATAGGTCAGCAAAGAAAAATAATACAACTTTGGGTTAAGCAGATCTTGGTTTAAGTACTGAGTCAACCTCACACTGATGGTGTTATAATAAACAGGTTATATATTTTCTTGGAGCCACGATTTTCTCAGTGGGAAGACATGCATAATAATACCTACCTCATACATAGAGGTCTTACATAAGAAAAGATGTATGCAGTACTTTCAAGGCTTACTTCTTTGGAACTGTAACCATCATCATTATCATCATCCTGGCTCCAAATAAAAACAACATGGCTCAAAGTGCTTAGATTAGTGTTTGCAATTCTTCAGCTACTTATTGATTTAATATTATTTTTCAATTTTAAAAAGATGATTCAAATAACCAGCGACCTATATATTTCAAGCTATTGTTCTGCCTTCTTAGTCATAAAGAATCTGCTTTGGAGAGAACATGGATCATAATTTTGTGGTCTATTAAATCTGGACTAGAGATGAGAAAGCCAAATTCAGTTTTGAAGGTTGAGGTGAGATGAGGTGGTAGTTAATAGAATGACCACAATGTTGTATTGGTATAATGAGAATTTAAATCCTTAGAAATATGAGATTTGTGAGATGTCATGACTTGTATATGATGTTTGAGGAGGAATTCAAGATATATAGGGGTTTTTGGGTTTTGGGGGGGCCTATTCTTCAGCTAATTGCATTTTGTGAATTTGTATTTTCCTGTCTTCTGTCTTCAGATTTTAAATATGATCGCTTAATGGCCATAAGTCTTCCTTGATTAATATTACTTGCTTGTATTAATGGATAGTGTTGTTTTTAGTAATGAATATTTCATTTGTAAAATAACAAGCATAACTTTATCATTCCAAATTAACCACATGTGTATTAAATGGAAAGTTAAATAGCTCCTTGACATTCTTGTGAACCAGTAGCCCCAGAGTAGAATCTGAGTGGCCAAAATGATAAGAATTAAGAATAATAAAAAATATATATAAATCTTTAAGAATCAGAAGTAAATGCAGATATCTGTCATAAATAATAAAACTTGTTTTTCAATATTTCATGTGTACATAAATGTATTTTAAAATGTGATTAGTATTAAAAGCAAAACACTTTTTATTTGTACACCACTCTTTTCTGAACAAGAGCCTTCCAGTATTCATGTGCCTCAAAAATGTCTCTGTGTGGAGAGAACTTTATTGAGGGAAGATAATTTTTGAATGGAAAATTATTCCATTAATTAAATATTTTTCAGGGTGGCTGCTTTGCACACATTTCATGCTACTAGATTTAGAATTCTTGTGTTTTAACACTGATTAATAAGTTGTCTATGTATTTTGTAAACATTCTCAAGGAAGGTAGTCTGTGAAATAGTAAAATTACTGAGGCACAAATATTTATCACCGATCCAGTAAGATTTTATGTACCCTGTAAATGCAATATTATATATTTTATGCTTCCTCTGTTTTTGGTACAATATACATTCAATTTTTCCCCATGAAGTTAATTTCATGATCAGTAGATATCTCTGAACAATATATTTTTTACAGCTTCATGGGTACTGAACACTTACACGGAATCATTGTTTTTCCCTCAGGTAGTGATAAGGAGCCAGACAACCTGAACCCACGTTGTTTATATTTTGAAATCATGCTTGATTTCTAAGCTATAATGATCTTTTATTTCCTCAGCTCTATTATATTTACATGCTTCTCTCTTGCACTTACTTTGAAGTCTATCACTAGCTCATCTAACGGCTTATGTAGCATCATGGACATCAAAGTCGAGTTCAGAATAGGGTGCATTTAATTAAATAACAGACTGAAGGAAAATCTGATTCAGTTTTTGGTTTTGTGTGGTTAGGAGGAAAAAAAAACTTTTGATCCTCCCAATTGCTTGAAAAATCTTATACTACATATTCAAGTATATGCAAGTATGTATATACATGTACACATATTTATATATGCACTGTAACATAATAAACCAGTTTTAATAACAAATTATTTTTGTGAAGAATAGGATTATTCAATAAAAGCAGGTGAATAAGCAATTGAGATTTTAAAATTCTATTGCAAGACTATATTTTCAAGGATCATTTCTATAGTTCATAAAATTCTATAGCCAACTCTGTCACTGATCTGTTTTGTGAACTTACACAAATAACTCATTCTTTTTATTTCTTTCTATTTTAAAATAGAGATTGCCACATCACCTAGCTAATGGTTTTGTGAGAGAGAATAATGAATAAAAAGGAATGAGAAGTGAGTGGACAATGATTGCTATTGAAACACTTCATTCAGAGTCTTGAGACTGGAGGTGAAACATTATCTAACTTTTTGCATTTGCACATATTTGGGTTATCAGGGTCTTTAGAGTCAAGTATTGGTTATAAACTCTGAAGCTACTGTTCCTGAACCCGATTGATTTTAGTGGAAAGATCATTAGCACTAGGATTCAATGTACTGAGTTCCAGCCCAAACAATGCCACTAATTTTGCGAGGTCAAAGGATGTTTCTCAGGAAACATATTTCTTTATTTGAAAAGATAGGGTAGTCAACCTTTTTACTCATATGGTTATTGTGAGGCTCCCAATACTTTGAAGACCAGGAAAGGTGTCTAGAAAAAAAAAATCTGACGTGTTATATAAATGCAAGGTGCTATTTCTAGAGATATTTCAGAATCAAATATGCCATAGGATAATGACTGGGGATATTAAAAAATCTACAATGACTTTCTCTTCAATAATGTTCTTTCTTCCCTCCCTCCCTCCCTCCCTCCTGCTTCCTTCCTTCCTTCCTTACTTCTTTCCTTTCTCCCTTTCTCCCTCTCTCTCTCTTTCTTTCTTTTCCTTTCTTTATTTAGTTAAATCATATCCCTTCTGCTAGGAGTTCTAACAGTGTTTATCAATGCTCAGACCACACTTTTGTAAACTTCTGGATTGACCACTCAATCACTATCCTTTCTTTAAAAAGTGAACTACACATAGGACTTCCCTGGTGGCGCAGTGGTTGAGAAACCTCCTGCCAAGGCAGGGGACATGGGTTTGATCCCTGGTCCGGAAAGATCCCACCTGCCATGGAGCAACTAGGCCTGTGCGCCAAAACTCCTGAGCCTGCACTCTAGAGCCCGCAAGCCACAGCTACTGAGCCTGCGTGGTGCAACTACTGAAGCCCACGCGCCTAGAGGCTGTGCTCTGCAACAAGAGAAGCCACCGCAATGAGAAGCCGCGCACCGCGATGAAGAGTAGCAACCACTTGCAGCAACTAGAGAAAGCCTGAGTGCAGCAATGAAGACCCAACACAAGCAAAAAAAAAAAAAAAAAAGTTGTCAATGGAATTTATATAACTTTAAAATTTTAACATAAAAACCAAAAAAAAAAAAAAAAAAAAAAAAAAAAAAAATATATATATATATATATATATACACATATATATATATATAAAAGTAAGCTGCACATTTATTTATTTTTTATTTCTCAATACTCGTGCAATCTTCATTCTTTACCAGCCATGATTTAGCTTGCCAAATTCAAACAAAAACATTCTATGGTCACTAAGAACTGTTTAGTCACCAAAATTGATGACTTGTTTTCACTTCTTTTCCTCATTATGTTGTCAACAATATCTGAAACTGTTTACCATTCCTATTTTTCAAAACTGTTTTGCACTTGTTTACTTTATAATGATCTATGCTAGTATGCCCGTGAGTTCTTTTCCCGTGTCTTCCTTACATTTACATATCTACTCCCCTGCCCGTGAAGCAGAGTTAATACTCAACGTCTGCCCCATCCTTTTTTCTCTTTCCTTCTGTTATCCATTTTTCTTTTATTATTGAATTCTTATCCATGGCTTCAACTATCATTCAGATGAAATTAAATGCCTATTCTATCTCTGTCTTTAATATCTACTACTTCTTCATTATTACTTTCTATTACTTCCCTAAGTACCTTTCCAATTGGAAAAAGTTACCACCAGATCATCAATATGCCTGATGTTGATATTCTAACTTCTATTATCTGGGTCATTCTCTGCTTTTGGTCTTAGGTATTTTCCTATCTTTGCATGTCAGAATGCTGAAAATGCAATTGTTGCATACATTCTATGGTTTCTAAAACTTTTTTTACCAGTTAAATTAAAAACTGGAAGTTAGTGACTAAGTAAAAATATACTGAATTTTAAATAGATTGTAAGTATTGGAATTATAAAAATTAAAAATAAATCACTGTAGGTTCAAAGTTTATATTAAATTTTGCTCAGTTTTCATGAAATAAATGCAGGGTCAATGGGAGGGTTGATATCTTTTTCTACCTTTTTTTTTTTTTTTTTTTTGCAGAGGAGAGGGAGTTATATGGAGAGTCAAAATTTAATCCAGATTTATAGTACATTGTGTTAACTGTATTTTTGTTTTATCCTGTTTCTTAATGAAGGAGACATTTATGTTCTGTCACCCAAAAATGCTAAATGAATGCTTAAAGAATATGTAAGACTTTACTAGGGATTTTGAGGGATACAAAAAATCAGGCCCAGTTTTTGTGTCAGGGAACTTAGGGTCTTGATGCATACTTAGAAGAGAGATGTAAAAAATATCTATACTAGTAGATAGGGTGAAATAAGTGCCTTAAGAGAAGGAGAAAGTGCTATGTGAATTTTATGAAATGTAATAACGTATATATGGCTTGGTTTTTATCCTCATATGCAAACTGCAGTTTTTATTTTCCCTAGATGTCTGCAGTTTTTCTTAATGAGAAATTGAATTGTATAGTGGCTAGGCTCGTGGTCTCTAGAGCCACACTGCCTAGGTTAGACCTATAATCCATTATTCACTAGTCGTATGTTCTTGGCCAACTTAAGCTGTACCCCAGTTTCCTCATCTGTAAATTAGGGATAATAAAAATACTACATATAACACTTCACATGTTTATTATAAGATTTAAATTAGATGTATTTGTAAAACACTGAACAATGTCTGCCTTGTAGTAAGTATGTGAGAACTCAATTTCTTAATGATATATGTCTATCTTTACTTGGATTAAAAATGACCTTTATTTCAGCCTTATGTTTACTTCTAAAACTTTAGGATATTCCCATCTAAGAATCTGGCAATAGGCAATGAAAAAAGTTTTGATCATAAAATTGGGCAGATATTGGCAGATTTCATCCAAAATTATGGATGAAAAACATCCTATCAGCATAAAATTGTATGTTCTATGCAACATAATCCTTTTGATTTTAAAAGGCATAATTCATTCAAAAGGATTTTTAATTTTAATAATCATAAAGAGGATAATTTCCCATTTTTTCCCAGTATTTGGCCTAAAGTATGTTGCCTGGTTTTTATGGAAGTCTCCAGGGACAGGTTAAATTAAGAATACTATCAGTATGTATGTAATACCCACTTTTGCTCCAAGCTCTATCAGCTATAATGAGTATTAGCAGTTCAAAATGTTTGAATATAATTTCCCAGCTTTCCTTTAAAAAAAACCAAAACTTTTACCAAGCTGGAATGTATGTATTTATTTATTAGTAATATGCCTGCAACATTAATCCCTATTTGATACTCTTTCAAATGCAGTAGAGGTTTGCTTTTACATGTTAGACTTGGGAGGACCTAGTTGAAATATGTAAGTCTTGATTACATAGAGCTGTATTTTAAAACTGAATTTCATTTTAATGCTTTAATAAATATTTCTCAGAATTTCACATGATGAGATATGACCATTTTCCTTATTCTCTATTTCTACAGTATGAGATTAATATTATATTATCTCTTATATTGGGAAATAAACATAAAAGAAATTTTAGTAACAAATTATATATAATTCATTCTTAAGTTATGGATAATTGGAATTTGAGATTTTGCTGTTGTGTCTGAAACTGTTGTCATTATTAGTATTTTAAAATTGAAAAGGATTTGAGATTAAATTCTATACACACAAAGGTCAACTCCATAGTTTGTTCAAAAAAATCATGAGCATTCATGATGGGAAAGAAATAATAAATGTGTTCAAATAGAGACATGATAAATTTCATAGCAGCCTTCTAATCATTTAGAGGAATTTTTGTCAAGTCATTTGGCTCAGAACAATGTTTTTATTATATTACATATGAGATATATATAACAAAATATACCTATTTTTTTTAACATCTTTATTGGAGTATAATTGCTTTACATTGTTGTGTTAGTTGCTGCTGTATAACAAAGTGAATCAGCTATACGTGTACATATATCCCCATAGCCCCTCCCTCTTGCATCTCCCTCCCACCCTCCCTATCCCACCCTGCTAAGTGGTCACAATATATACCTATTTTAAAACAATATAATTTATAAATATATAACTTTATTATATGAAAGCATAACACATAATATATCATTATATAATCCTCAGGTACAATATATAAACATAATTATATGAAAATTTAGACATGGGATCTATGTGAGTAGTCATTTGCATGTGTTTTTTAAAAGGTTTCAGAAATGTCAGAACTAGAGCCTAAGAACCTGTTTAAAAACAAGGGAGGCTGAATCCTGTGAGTGTGGAAGCAGAGACCATGAAAGCCCATGTAATCAAAGTTGAAGATGCTTCCAGCTTGGTACAGAGTCAACTTAACAGTGGTCTCAGCTGCAGGAAGAAAGAAGAGTGTAAAGGAAGGTCACCCTGAAAGAAAATGTAATAAAGCAAATATATGAACAGTTGAAGTAATCAAGGAAAGGGCCAGATAGATGCTGCCAATGATGATGTATATATGAAGTGGAAAAAAATGAGAAACATCAAAATATTTCTTTATGATCAATAAAGATAAGTATAGAGAAAATAATCACAGACCATTAGAGATGATTATTAGCTATAGTGTGGCTCTAAAAGGCAAGACTGAAACAACTTTGAAGTAGTCCCAGCTGATTCTTACTTTTGTCCTATACCTTTATTCAAAAATAGTGAAGGAGCTCAGTACCCTCATTTATTCTTCTCCTCTACTCTCCCTCCCTCTCTCATCAAAGTATTTCTTAGCTATTAGTTGTATTAAATTGTCCTCAGAAATACAAATGACTAATATATCATATTATGTATATGGCTGCCTATTTTTTTCCATTTTGTTACACTGACCTTGGGGCTAATGGTTTCTCTCTTTCCTAACTTAGAATTCTGATTTCAAATTTTGGATGAGTTGACTAAATTTATCTGGCTAAGTAACTCCGTGTTCATGTCCCTCATTTTACCCATCTGTAAAATAGATTACTTATTGAGTACAATACCAAATAAGCTTAAAATTATTGGTAAAAATGTCTTTGTTTAAATCAACTGTAAAGGAAATAATAAAGAAACAGTAATGTACCAGAGACATCAGAATTTTTCTAGTTTACAATGTAGAATTATGTAATTTACATGAAACTGGCTAAAGGATAAACTGTACTGTAAGAAGTGTTGAAATATGATAACTAGGTCAATCAATTCTGCCACCTGACTTGCTGTGACAAAAGGTTCTTGTGGACCTGCTCAAACTACAAAAATTATAAGGAGAGAGAAATACTCTTGTTCTTGTAGATAATAAGGTAATTTTATTTTGTCCGCTTTTTTATGCATGAGAGAATAGTGTATTTCATGCTTAAACACAGGTGCACCACACACCCAGTCTCTCAAATGCACAGATCACGTTTTGAAATGTCTCATACCTATTTTGTTCAAGCTTGAAACTCTTTATTCTTAAAGGCATTTCTTGCTTGGATTTAATGTGGTTATCTCTTTCTTACTTAAAAAAAAAGTAACTTGGGGCTTCCCTGGTGGCACAGTGGTTGAGAGTCCGCCTGCCGATGCAGGGGACACGGGTTCGTGCCCCGGTCTGGGAATATCCCACATGCCGAGGAGCGGCTGGGCCCGTGAGCCATGGCCGCTGAGCCTGCGTGTCCGGAGCCTGGACTCCAAGACAGGAGAGGCCACAACAGTGAGAGGCCCCAAAAAAGTAACGTATTATTATTTAATTTACTTGCATTTGCTATATTAATAGAGTATTTTGTTACATGACCCTAAAAGTAGATTACTTTTTTTGAGAGTTTTAATGAAATAAAGGGAAGCTTCATGTACTCCTAAGTGTTTAATAAATGTTTCTTGATGGTGATAATAACTTTTTGGTAGTTTAGGTCCAACTATAGTATCATTTCAAACTAGATTTGGTCCAACCTGCAATGTTATTACAAAGCAGCTTGAAAAGGAATCTTGATTTTTATTTCAAACTCTCTTACTTACATTTACACAATTCTTGAAGATAATTGAAAAAGATGTTGATCTGATAATAAATTCCTTCTTAAACTCTTTGTAATGATTTTAGAGTTCTTTCATTTTAATAACTAGTATATACATTTATTTTTAAAACTTTCATCTTTAAATTATTTCCTTTAAATTACAAAAAACACTTTCAAGGGTGGATAAAATTAAAATACAGTGAGCCTACAAGAAGCCATGGGTTGGTTGGAGATGGATGATCATTTAAATATGTTCTACTCAAGAAGTGACACAAAGAAGTTTGATTTGCAAAACTGGTTGAAATATGCTAATGAAATCGAATAGCAAATAGAACGATAATTTTGTTTGCTACTTTTTACTGTCACTGATTTTAGTTGTTGGTTGAAACAGGGAAATTGTAGAATGCCTTTTAAAGATCCATGTTTAATTGTTTTAATACTGATTGTCTTTCCTAAAATTTAAATCCTTTATCATTCTGTAAGCATTTCAAGGATTTGCCTTTTTTTTTTTTTTTTTTTTTTTTACGGTACGCGGGCCTCTCACTGCTGTGGCCTCTCCCATTGCGGAGCACAGGCTCCGGACGCGCGGGCTCAGCGGCCATGGCTCACGGACCCAGTAGCTCCGTGGCATGTGGGATCTTCCCAGACCGGGGCATGAACCCGCGTCCCCTGCACCGGCAGGCGGACTCTCAACCACTGCGCCACCAGGGAAGCCCTTGCCTTTTTTAAATCAATAATTTTGCTTTCTAAAGTACCTTCACAGAACCCTCTTAAACACTTCTGTATGTTCAAATATTCTTAAAGTAATATTGAATGATACCCATTTCTTAGATAGGAGAAAGTGACAAAGAAAGGTTGTGTACCTTTAGTTATAAATCTGAAATAATTTGAATAATTTAGAAGTTAATTCAAGAAAATAATTCTTTTAACAATATATCAGTTATTTAATAAACAAAACAATATTGCTATCTGTCTGGCCTTTGTTGAATATTATCTAATAATAGAATAAACTCCATGTTTTCAAGTGAAAGTCATCTGAAGAGTTTGCTATACAATTCTAGGAGAAAAAAAGTGTTTTCCTTCAATTTACCAGAGATTGTAAAAGCTCATTATCAAGGGGATCAGGTTTATACTTGTAAAGAGTTGGATGTGAAACCATGAAATATATGCTCATTGTTTCATGTGGGTGTTCTTAATAATGCTTCAAGATTTGTGAAAATCAGGTAGAGTCATATTATGATACCACAAATAAGTCTAAAATGCTGTTAACGGGACTACTGTATTGTATGATCTCAACCTAATTCATTTACCATCAAATAATAAGATCTTAGTAAAGCTCCAGTGTCTGTTTACCACAGATGGTATGATTGTAATTTACTTATTTAAATGGAATTACAGCAATATACTCAGCAATTATATCGCAGGTATTAATGGAAGATAACATTGGTTTAGAACTAATGAGTTAATACCTTGATACCTTGAGAGAGAGACATAGGGAAGAATATCAGATATTAGTTTACTAGATTCTTTTATGCCTTTATTCAATGGACATTTGAAAATTTTCTATAATTGCTATTTAAAAAATAACTGGAATAAGACAAGTCCCTAGATTTAAGGAGCTAAGAGTCTATGGGGATGGGGTCTGTAAGCAAATAATTAACTTCCAAGTGGACATTGTAGTGGGAGAAACACTTCCGTCTGGGGTGGTCAGGGAGGGATGCAGTAGCATTTGTGCTTTCAGTAACAACTTAGAGTATGAGAAGTAGCTGAAATTTTAGGTATATAGGATATGTGCAAAGGCATAGGGGTGGAAGGTATCTTTTTTTACAAGATTATGTGAAGTAACTGAAAGAAGCTAGAGGCTTTGGAACAGTATAAGGAGTGAGCATTGTGTGAGTGGTGTTTGGAAATGAGGTGATAGTGAAGGAGTAGATGAACCTGAAAAGATAGTTCAAACAGATTGAAAGTGTATATGAATGGTGAGTTGTTTGGAGTTTGTCTTGTATGAAATGAAAATCCATAAAAGTTTCAATAGGGACGTGCATGATCACAATTATATTTTAGAGAGCAAAAGGTGGTGTCAGAGTGGAGGTGTGGGAGATGAATAGATAGGACAAAGGAGAAGAAAAATTAGACACAATATGAGGCTATTGAAATACTTCAGTAATAAAATAGGCGCTCTCAAAAATGGGTTTAGATGAATTAGACATAGAATAACCACACTGAATGGCATAAGAATTAGGTTCCATCAATTCTTCCTTAAGGTGGCTATTGAACTTCTCGAGTTTTGAAGAGATTTTTCTAGAGTTGAGTTTACCTGGAACATTGCTCCACAGTCTAGTCCCATGTTGTTATGGCTGGCACTGGTTCTTTTACATGGACTGAAATAACAAAATTATAATTTCCTAAGTATTTTTAGGTGAATATTTTACCTTGCTGTTATTCACCTGGCAAAATGAGGAAATCCTTAGGAAAGAATAAATTTGTCTTTGGACAATAAGAATTTATAGGTAATACTTAATTAACTATTTGACAGAGATGCAAACTATGGATTCTTTTTCTGCCCTGTTGACATCAGAGTGACCTTTGACTCACCTTGCACAGAAGGTTCCAGTCACACTCGGAATGGATTATGACACACTGAGCTCCTTCTTAACATGTTCTTATAGTCAGCAGATCTCAGGAGGGATTCCCTGTGGAGGATATTGTAATCTCCCTCTGGATGCTTTTTTTCCCTTCTTCTTTCTTCTTTTCTTTGCTTTGAAGAGCTGTACAAGAAAAGTATCTATGTTGAAAGCTGAGTAAACCTGGAGGGGGCAAGTGCTGACATTCATGAGATCAGAGTCACTCTTGCAAGAGCCAACCAGCAGGATAAACAGTTTTCTATAGCTTTAATAAATGAGACTAATAGGAATGGCATCACATTGGTTAACCTGCATGATTTTCATTTTCATACACAGCTAGTAGTCACTGAACTCTCCTTATCACATAATTATTTTTTTCCAATTCCCTTTGTTCTTTCTGTCACATAACACCTCAGTCTGTATAAACCAAAGGTGGCATTCTAAAATGTGATGTGATTATTGGGAACATTTTGTTGATAAAAGATACTCGCGCAACAGGAGGAAATTAAGTTGTTACATTTCTCCATAGAAAGTGGAATTCTCTGCAGCTGAAAGCTCACACGGTGGAATTTCCATTTAGCAAACTCTCTAAGACTGTGAGAACTTCCTGGTAATATTAGATATGGCAACTTCAGAAACATAGACTTGAATAAATGGCAGTGTTGAATACTCTGTGGTGCAGAACTCTAGCTCTCTAGGGAGGGTCCAGTGTCCTACATAATAAATCACAGGAAAGAATTAAAAATAAATTAGGACAGTGCTATGCTTCTATTTTCCTGTTACACTAAAAGGCCTGGAATGTAGAGAAAAGTTTGTTTATTACATTATGTTTTCAGCCAAGAAAGCTGGATGAACACTACATGTATGAGAAAAGTCTTCAAAAACAATATGTTTTAGTTTATAAGCATTTAAATTTCACCCAAAACTAGGAGCAGAGGAGTGCCCCACATGATGCTATATCTGTTTCTGTCCACAGTGGTGGCCTTGAATGTCTTAATGGCTTTAAGATATATGGGGATATTATCTTTGCTTTAAATTAGGGAAGGAAGCCATTACAAGGTGTATAACGTACACATTGCAGTGATATAGTCTGAATCAATCATAAGTAATCCTATGGAAAATTCTTTTAAATTTTACTATTGGTAATGTCCTCAATGCCACAGAAAGACTAAATGTCTCATTATAGCATTTCGTGTAGTAATTAAGTAATATAGCATTTGTTTTCCTCCAGTGACACAACAATTTCAGGTTAACTATTTCTCTAAATTTGTAAACTGGTTAATGTCAATCAAAGATGAGAAAATTAGAAAATTTGTCTATGTTGAGACTTCTTTCCTCAACCTTATGGTTGTTTTCTGTATCTGGGGTGAATTTTGATTATGTTATTATGATTTTCTCTTTTTACTTTCTGTTTATAAGGACTTCTGTCTAGCTAAACTCAAGCTTCTATTGGTTTCAGAGGTAGGCCAGGTGGGATTAGGAATTTTATATCAGGTATGCAAGGTTTAAGATAGAATTAATGTTTAGTTTCTGGGAAACCAGGGAAGAATTTTCTACCAAAAAATAGGTTTGAAAGAAGAACTTGGAGTGGATATTTTGAAATTATTTTCGCATATAGTGCCCAGACATCAATGGCACAGGCTATGGAAAAATTTCCTTAAATATAGAGGGCACGCCTGCTACCTTCATGGGTAACCCTTATGGCTTGGTATGGTAAGTAGATATGATGTAAAAGCAGTAGATAGATAGCTCAGAGCCTGTTTTTATTTTTTAGTCCCAAGGAATTTTGAGAGATAAAGGTAGAACAAAGCAGATGAATAATGGAGTGAAGAATCTGGGCCCCAATCTCGCATTTTCAGACTTTGTCTTGAACAGACGGAGATATAAGTTGAAGGAATTGCCAAGGCTAGAGTACTTGACTAGATTCATTTCTGGAACTCTGGAAAAAGACTGCTTCTCAGATGTCCCTGAAAAAGTAAACTTTGGAACTCAGCATGGTTAGGTTGAAGAAGAGATGTGCTTTAAGCTTTCCTGAGTTGCTTGTAATACCTGTGAGGTGTGGATTGAATCCCCAGTATTCTTGCATGTCCCAGTGGGAACTTCTGAGGTGATATGACACCACTACAGTGGTTAGAAATTAGGGGTCTAATTGACTATTGACTATTAAGGATCTATTGACTCTTATAGTCTAATTGACTATTCCAGGCTCTGGGTTGAAGATCTAGAAGAGACTCAAGGAGATTCATAGAACCAGCAATTGCTGAGATGAGGCCATGTGAGTAAGAGCTTAGCACTAGGCCTTGAAGAAGCCTTGCCAGCTCTGAGTATGAATTACAGCAGGGGATTCTGGCAGGGAGAGGAGCAGCTAGACAGATAAGAAACCTCCTCAGAGACCAACGGAGCCAAGGGAAGCAGGGCATGCCCACACTCCCTCCCTCTGATGTCATGAGAACACTGTGAGCCTCCTAATACCCCCATGCCCCACTTTGAGGAAGAAAAGAGTAACTGGAGCATCTTTCTAGAAAGTCTGAGCAGGGGGGAAAAAAAAAGAAAAAATTCCCTAAAAACAGTTCTGTGAGGGATTTGGTTTTTGAAGTATAAAACCAGAACTGTAAAAACCAGAAGAGACTGAAATACTGTTATATGGCAGGAGTAAGTTTTCTTTTATGTGGGGTGGGCTGTGGTATAAGATTAGGCCAGGTTTAGAGAACAAAGGAGCTATATTTTCTACATACCTCTGAGAACAGTTTGAGAAAATTTAAGAATCCTCCATGTATAATGTTCTGTACTCATTTGGGTCTCATAAACATAGCAAAGAATTACTCGGGCTTCCCTGGTGGCGCAGTGGTTGAGAGTCCGCCTGCCGATGCAGGGGATACGGGTTCGTGCCCCGGTCTGGGAAGATCCCACATGCCGCCGAGCAGCTGGGCCCGTGAGCCATGGCCGCTGAGCCTGCGCGTCCGGAGCCTGTGCTCCACAACGGGAGAGGTCACAACAGTGAGAGGCCCGCGTAACGCAAAAAAAAAAAAAAAAAAAAAAAAAAAAAAAAAATTACTCATAGTGTAAGACAAACATCTTAATAACTGGAAACCTCTGCATTAAAAAAGGAAAGTTTATTAGTGTATTAGGATTCTATTGCTTTAGAATGAATTATTACAAACTTCGCAGCTTAAAACAACAGAAATTTATTAGCTCATAGTTCTGTAGGTCAGAAGCTTGGGCAAGCGCAACTGAGTCTTTTGCTTAGTCTCCCAAGGTGGAAATCAAAGTGTCAGCAGACCTGGGCTCTTATCTGGAGGTTCTGGGGAGAATCCAGTTCTAGCTCATTTATGGTCGGCAGAATGCAGTTCCATTTGGAATGTAGGTCTGAAGTCCCAGTTTTCTTCCTGGCTGTCATGTGGGGACTACTCTCTTCTCCTTGAAGCCACTTGCATTCTTTCTTATGTGGTCCCCTCCATCTTCCAACCAGCAATAGCAAGTCATGTCTTTCTCATGCTTTGAATCTTTCTGGTTTCCTCTTCTGCTATCAGTTAAAGAAAACTATCTGTTTTTAAAGGATTCATGTGATTAGATTTGGTTGACTCACTGGAATAAGCTCCCTTTGGATTAACTAAAAGTCAACTAATTAGTAACCATAATTCAGTCTGCAAAATCACTTTTGGCATGTAACATAACATAATCACAGGCATAATATCTCATCAAATTTCCAGTCCTAGTCCTGCTGGATTAGGGTGGGAAGTCATGGGGGTAGGGAGCGGAGAGAGGAGGATCAGTTACGGATTCCTCCTAACACTACCCAAATTATCTTGTGTACATTTTTGTGTAACAGCAGACCCTAGTAAGAGAGGTAATATTGGTTAGGAAAATAATGCTGTTGAGGGCTTCCCTGGCGGTGCAGTGGTTGAGAGTCCGCCTGCCGATGCAGGGGACATGGGTTCGTGCCCCGGTCCGGGAAGATCCCACATGCGGTGGAGTGGCTGGGCCTGTGAGCCATGGCCACTGAGCCTGCACGTCCGGAGCCTGTGCTCCACAACGGGAGAGACCACAACAGTGAGAGGCCCGCGTACCACACAAAAAAAATTTAAAAATAAAAAAAATAATGCTGTTGATAACAGTCATGATCAGTTACTAATTATTAATAGTCATTATTATTAAATATCCATAAATATTGTATATTGCCTATCATGAACAAATATTTATTGAATATTACAGATTTTATTATGTGCTGAGGGCATGCCCAAGCAAATTGGACACAATGTCATCCCCTGTAAAGCTCACAGACTGCAGGGGAAGAAAGATGTATAGATAGATGATTACAGCACGCTTGATAGAATTTATCATATATAGCCCATATAACTTATGCTGTGGAAAGGCAGAATCGAATGATGTCAGTGGAGAGTTCTTCGAGAAAATCATATTACTTGTTTGCTCAAAGTCTAGGACTTTCCCTCTTAATGATTAAAACAACACAGGCCTATTTTAGAAAAATGGAAAATATAAAAGAGAATAGAATGATAATCACACACAATCCCATCCTCTAGAAATACCTTTATTTACATTTTGACACTCATTTATGTCTTATTTTACATATATATTTCCTACGTATTTTACACAGTCAAGGTTGCACTTCATATACACTTTAGTACAGCTCTTTTATATATAATGCACTAATATTTTTCTGTATCTTAAGAATTTTATAAATATTATTGTTGATTATTTAGTAATATTTCATTGTAAGGATGGACCAAATTTTAATTAACCATTACATCTATTGTTGGATATTTGGTTTTTTTTTCTGATATTTTGTAATTATAGGGAGCATGAAGTCCACTGTTTTTTCACATTGTGATCGTGTGAAATTTGAAAAAATTCAAGTTATTCTAGGGCAGAACTGTGTGTATCATTGGCCATATAGAAGACATGGTGAAAGGAAAACTCAACTTTATGTATGTTGAAACTAATTACAAATAATTATAGACTAATTGTTAGTATCGGTACAATTAATTACTTAAATGAATAAATTTATATAGTTTATTATAGTTTATAACTATAAACTTATATAGTTTAAAATAGTCAAATAACTTCTTTTAACTGAAGCAATGATATCTAAGGATAGAAAAATGACTTTCTTCAAAAATTTATTTTCCTACTTTGTATTTATAGATTGTATTAGGGCTTTTCAGAGAAAAAGAACCAGTGGGTTGTGTGTATATACAGATGGTCCCCAACGTACAATGGTTGAACTTAGCAATTTTTTTTGACTATGATGGTGTGAAAGTGATAAGCATTCAGTAGAAACCATACTTTGAATTTTGAATTTTGACATTTTCCAGGGCTCACAATGTGTGGTATGATACTCTCTCATGATGCTGGGCAGCAGCAGGGAGCCACAGCTCCCAGCCAGCCATGTGACCTTGAGGGTAAACAACTGACACACTCAAAACCATTGTATTCTTCACCTTCAGTACGGTGTTCAATAAATTACATGAGATATTCAGCACTTTATCATAAAATAAACTTTGTGTTAGATGATTTTGCCCAGCAATAGGCTAATGTAAGTGTTCTGAGCATGTTTAAGGTAGGCTGTGCTAAGCTATGATGTTCAGTAAGTTAGGTGTATTAAATGTATTTTCAACTTATGATATTTTCAACTTTTGATGGGTTTATTGAGACATAACCCCATCATAAGTTGAGGAAAATATGTATATCTTTATATACATATAGAGATATATGTATCTATATATGTATATATATATATATATATATACACATACATATTTTTACATATCCATATGTATATGTAAAATATATATAAATGAGAGAGAGAGAAAATAAAGAGAGGGATTTTAAGGAATTGGGTCAAGTGATTGTGGAAGCTGGCAAGTCCAAAATCTGTGGGGTAGGCCCACAGTCTGCAAACTCAAGGAAGATTTGCAGTTTGAGTCTACAGGCAGCCTGCTGGCAGAATTCCCTCTCTCTGGGGGGAGGTCAGTCTTTTCCTTAAGGCCTTCAATGGATTGGACAAGGCTCACACACATTATGGAGGACAGTTTTCTTACCCAAGGTCTACTGATTTAAATGTTAATCCCATCCCCCAAATACTTCACAGAAACATCTAGGAAAAAAAATATCTAGGTACCATGGCCTAACCAAGTTGACATAAAATTAACCATCACACAGACTCATTATGAAGAACCATTGGTGATGGATATGGCTATTTGAGGTTTGATGTGAGTTCTTTGTATTCCAGAATTGAGTAGACTTAAGATTCCTTTCTAGAAGACATTATGACATGAGATGAAAAACGTCTAAGAAGTGGAAGGCATTAGTTATTGTTAATATACAGCTAGTAGTAGTAAATAGGACTCACAAGTGTCCTTAAAGGACAAAAATTATTTTCTACTCTTAATTGTTCTAGTAGGAAGATTAAGTGTTATTTACTGTTTTGATGAAAAATCTCTCCAATGAGGACTATTTGTAGTAAAGCTCATTTTAATAGATTAAAAATTGAATTAGATAATTTTTAAAGGAAACACAATGTTTTAATCTTGGTTGCATATAATTCCTCACACAGGAGTAAATTAAAAAATTGACTGCCAGGACTTCCCTGGTGGTCCAGTGGTTAAAACTGTGAGCTCCCAATGTAGGGGGCCTGGGTTCGATCCCTGGTCAGGTAACTAGATCCCGCATGCTGCAGCTAAGACCTGGTACAGCCAAATAAATATATAAATAAGTAAATAAGTAAATAGAGTAAAGAGTTTAAAAAGAAATTGACTGCTTTAATGCTTTTTTAAGTGCAAACCACTGGGGAACTTTCTTTTAAATAACTAGGGAAACGTAATTAATATATTTTTTAATATAAATTGTTGAGAAGCTCTCGAAAATAGGTCTTTGACTTGCTTATTTAAAATAAATTCCTAGCTATTTTGTCCATATCATACATTTATAGAATCTGAAAAGGATTGGATAGATAAACTTAGGTAAACATCAGCTTAAATCCCTTCTAAATTATTGAAAATTCCAAGGAATTGTGAGTTAATAAAATTTATCATGCTTGTTTGGAATGTATTATTTTTTCCCTAGTATAATTCTGTGGTTTGTTTTTGGTCAAAAGATTTTTATATCATATATAGTAGCAGAAATATTATTGATAAGTGAAAAATTAGAAAAAAGCAGCATATAAATGTGATTTTTGGAAATTTGTCTAGAATTTTAACCTTATTTATAGGAATAAGTTTTAATGTGGGATTAGAAGTACTTGCTATGGGTAATAAGTCATTTTAAACTGATAACATTTATAACTAATACTATTAATTGAAATGGGTCTTTAATAAATTTCCTCCAAGTGAAAAGAAATGCAGATTTAGATTCTTATGAGGGATAATAACCTAACAGTATCAGGGAATGAACTTCAAAATCAATAATGGAATTATTGGTTTCCTGACCTAACCAAGAACTTCTACCTTGACTAGAGCTTTTTAGTCCTCTGATTAGCTAGATAATCCTAGATTGTGTGGCCTTTATCTGAGTAAGCTAGTAAAGGGTTAGTATATAGAATACAAATCCTACCAGCCATGTAAAAGGTCCAGG
This sequence comes from Lipotes vexillifer, assembly GCF_000442215.2. Taxonomy (NCBI): domain Eukaryota; kingdom Metazoa; phylum Chordata; class Mammalia; order Artiodactyla; family Lipotidae; genus Lipotes; species Lipotes vexillifer. Next base: position 877,640 of record NW_006770402.1, on the reverse strand, counting down.
TACTTCAGTTCTAAATAATACTTAAAGGAAGTTGATGACTTAAGACTAAGGATTAAAACCTACCAGAATGGTAGGTTTAATTTAGCAGTATGGCTACTCTGTCAGTTTTGAGATTTTGAAAACTGCAAATGAATAATACATCATACATTAGTCCTAAAGATTATTACTTCTTTTTAATTGTTTTTGGATTTACATTCCAGAACAATGTTAATATTTTTGCAAGTGAAACCAAGAGGAAATTAGCATTCATGTTTTATTCTATTTTTTCCAAATTATAAATGTTTTTCTGATCTTTAAATACTAATAAAGGGAAATAAAGTGAACATAAAGTATTTGTCTTAATTGTTTTGTGTTTTCTTGCTTCATTATGAATCTTTTCTTAACAGCTTAATTATTCCCAGTGTCATTACATCAAGTGGGGAAAATACCAAGTGAGCCATTGAAGGGACACTTTTGGGGGTTTCAGAACAATTTCTGAAAGCCAAAGAGGATCACACAGGCAGCACAAATTATTAATATAGATAACTTGACTGAGTTACTCATAATGCAGTAGAATTATTAATTGTATACCAGTGTTTTAGGGAAAGAGGGAACTGTTTT
>NW_006770402.1:832570-876944 GCF_000442215.2 Lipotes vexillifer | reverse complement strand
TTTAGGAAAAGAGGGAACTGTTTTCATACCATTCTTATAATGAATGAAGGCTACTTTTTCTGAGTCTGGTGGTTCCTCTGGAGAAACCAGAGAATTTGGTTTCTCCAAATTATGATTTGGCAAAGTATATTATACTTTCTGGGATTATTTTACAGTAAATGATCAATATCCTTTTCAAGGACTGAGGACATTGAGGTGAATTCTTTATCTGCACAGTTTTATATAAATACATATTTGCAAATAAAACCTTAAAAATTATCTCTAACTAGTGAATCCTGGATTTTTATGTAATACAGAGATATGTCCTTAGGGTATTCTGCCATAGCTTTAAAAACTGCTTTTCTTTTACAAAGTTAGGAAATACGTCAAATATTTAAAAAATATTTTACATATGTAATATGCATCTGCTGGAGTACTGAATGGCGGGAAGGGACCAGCCACACACCAGCTATAACTTCTTGATTTATTTAGCCAAACAGCAGACAAGCATGAAACACGTTAGTATGGCTTTCCTCTTGTACTTTAGCTCCTGCTGGGCACATAGATGCTTTATGTGTGGGAAGGATTCTACCAGATTAAGAAAGAAGTCACATGTAGCTTTGTCTCTTCTCTTTTATTCTCAGATTTAAACTAGCATTCATGAAGAAAGTATATTATTTTCAGACCTCTATTTAATAACTACAACAACAATAATAGTATGACTATGGCTGCAAATATAAATATTGATCTTACTAATTATAATGGTAACATTTTACCTTTACTGTATATTAACATTTTACATTTGCTGTATATACACTGTTCTTCAGGCTTTACATATATGTATTACCTTATTTGATTGTGAAAACAGTCTAATAGATAAGTACTATTATTATTCTCTTTTTATGCATGGGAATTAGAGACACTAAGAGCTTTGGTAAATTGCACACAGTAACTCAGTTTAAGTGGCTGGTTGGAAATATTGGACATTTAAAATTTATGAGTTAAACTTAATATTCTCTATAGCATCTGATTTTGTACCTCAGAGAGAGGCACATCTCATTAAAAGTGCTTCCAATTGCAGCATCCCTTTCATCTGTTCCCACTTTCTTTTCAACCATAGCCCACTGCCACACCTTAATCTCCAACACATTTTCCCTATGATTTGCTTTTATTGTATAAAATGTGATATGTACAAAACAATATTGGTAATACTTATTGTGGTGATCAATTTTGTGTCAACTTGATTGGCCATGGTACACAGATAATTCATTCTACATGTTTCTGTGAGGGTATTTTTGGATAGAATGAACATTTAAATCAGTAGACGTTGAGTGAAGTGCTATTTTGTTTTACTTAGTTTTTAGCTTCATAGAAGTTTGTCATACTTGTATATAATTTTAGTTTTCTAAAATTATTTCAAACCCCAAATTATGCTTTAATGATTCATCTATGCTGTCAAATGTAGTTGTACATATTCTCTTCATATTAGAGAATGTGAACATACTCTAATTTTTAATTTTTTCTCTTGTTTTTGGACATTTACTTTGTATCCAATATTTTATACACCTCTGCAATCCTTCTTTTACATGTGTCTTAGTATATATGTGGATGAGTTTCTTGGAATGTACCTTGGAATCAAATTGTTGGGTGGTAGGGTACATGAATTCTTCCTTTTTCCAGAAAATGCCATGTTGGATTTCATGAGTAATGTGTGTTTCCATTGATCCACATCTTTTCCAACTGTAGATCTCTAAAATTTTGCCAAGCAAATAAATATAAAAAGGGACCTATTTGTCTTTTTCTTGTGGTATGTGAGCATTCTTTATTCTGGATACTAAATCTTTGTCAGTTACATGTATTACAAGTATCTTCTCCCACTTTGTAGCTTATTTTTTTCACTTCTTTATGTATTTTTGATGAACTGAATTTAATTTTAGTAGTCAAATTTATAGCTTTTCTTTGGGGGGGGTCATATTTAAAACACGATTCCCTCACCCCAAGTAAGAAAGATATTATTTAATAGGTGTATTCATAAAGATCTGCGCTTCGTTTTCCACACTTAATTTTTTAATCCATCTGAAATTGATTCTATGTGAGTATGAGGTAGGGATATTTTTTTCCCAAATGGATTCGCCAATTGTGCTGACATCATTTATTGACGTCTCTTCTTCTCTCTCTCCCCACCTCTCCTCTTCCCCATAATCTGGTATACTCTGTTCTCTATACATCTCAGCTCCAGGCTCTCTAACCTGTTGCATTGCTTAATTTTTATTTCTTGGCACAAATGTCCAAATACCATAGCTTTGTAATGGGTTTTGATATCTAGAAAGAGAAATTACCTCACTTTATTATTCTTTGTCCCAATTATTCTTGCTCCTTTATACTTCCACAAAAGTTTTACAATCTGTATTTCAAATTCTTGTTAAAATTCGATTTACTTGACTTTGTAGATTCACTTGGTGTAAATTTATATCTTTATCCTGCTTGAATAATCTTGTCCATGATTGCAAATTATCTCTCCACTTATGTCTTTAATGTCTGTCAATACATGTTATGAATTTTTTGTACAGGTCTTACATATCTTCTATTGGATATATTCCTAGGTACCTCTTCAGCTGCTAATATATATAGAATAATACTTAGCATAGAAAAAGATTTCACCATAGGCAAAATATCCAGAATCAGACCTCGTCTCACTAATTGCCCTGTACCAACTTAGTCTAAGACATCTTTATTTCTTGCGGGAATTACTTTAATAGCTTCCTAGCATTTTATTGCTACTACTTTTGCTCCTACTCCATTACCCACAGTCTATCCTCAGTAGCACAGCCAGATGGTTTCACAACCTTCTAATGGTTTTACATTTAATAGAGAGTAAAAGCCAAGTCATTACAAGATGTGCAATGCTCTATAATATCTCCCTTCCATTCATCCCCTTCCCCCCATCTTTTCTTCATTCCCCATGTTCTTGCCACTTGCAGCAGACACTGTTGATTCTCCACCTCATATTATCTAAACTTACTTTTGAGTTCACTTGTAGCTATGATGATGGGTATTTCAAATGTCCACTAGCACCATCCCACTTTAAATAATATCTCTTGACTCTTGCTTCTCTGCCCAAGGGCTGACTTTGGCAGCACAGAAGCTTGCCAAGCCTACTGCAGGACAGCCCAGAAGTACTGGGGTGGTGATGCTGCAAGGGTATCCCTTAGCTTTTGAAGGATGGGAACCAGTGGATAAATACTTCTGCTTCCGTCTCTCTTGTTGGGGAATTCTAAGATGCCATGTACATGCATCCTGTTAGTCCCCAGCAGGATCAAGACTTAACTTTTAGCAGCCATTCTTCCTTCTCTGCCTTACATTTCTCCCATCCTCTTGCATGCTCCCCAGGATCACCTCTCAAATAAACTGTGAGTATCCAAATCCTTGATGATTAATTTCATCAATTCCTTGGGATTAATTTCAGGGAAACCCAATCTAGAGTACCACTTTAGCCATGCTGGCCTCTTTGCCATTTCTCAAACATAAAGGCATGTTACTGCATTAACACAATTTCACTGCCAGGAATTCTTCCAGATATTTCTTTGGTCTCCTTATTACCTCTCATATGATTGTTAAATAACTTCTTCTCAGAGAGGCTTCTCATGACTGCCTATTTAATGTTACAACCCGTACCACCTGATTTACTTTAATCTGCTCTACTTTTTTCTTTTTTATTGTATTTCAGATTCTAAGATTTATCATATTTATTTAACATTTATAAATATTTATGATATTTCAGGTTCTAAAATTCTATATAATTTATTCATTGTATTTGTTATTTGTTTTCTATCATCTCTTACTAGAATGTAAGTTCCTTGAAATCAGGGATCTTTGTTTTATCTCACTTGTATATCACAAATGCCTAGAAGAGTGCTTGTATAGGTTCAGTCAACATGTTTTCAGTAAGTGAATCAATGAACATCTTTGTCTTATTTGTGATAACAAAGTAAAAGATTTCAATGTTTCTCCATTAAGAAAATTTTACTGTAAGGTTTTGGTAAGAAATCTTTATCAGTTTAAGGAATTTCATTTTTAGCTATGTTTTGAATAAAATTGTCCTGTAATTTTTCGTCCATTACTCTCCTTGTATAATTTTGCTTTCATGAAATGAGTGGAGAATGGTCACATTTTTTAAATTTCTGGAAGACTTTACAATGATGGAAGGATGTATTATTTTAGGGTCTGGTAAAACTCTCTCCCCAAACTATACGATCCTGCAGGGTATGTTTGTATGTATGTGTGAAAATACTTAACTGTTGCTTCTACAATTGTTAGAAGACTACACAGTATTAAGTTAACCTTGCTGTTTCAATTCTATAACAATCTGCTTATTTCATATAACTATTCAAATGAATTATCAGAAAATTGTTAATATTATTTTATTATCTTTGTATTCTCTGCTGCTCTATGTCCTCCTTTGTTTCCCTTATATTATTTATTAATTACTTCTCTCCTGTTTTCTTCATCAGACTTTCCAGAATTTTTTCTATCCTATTACTCCTTCCAGTACCAAACGTTTTGGCTTTATCTTTGCTTCTAGAACTTTTATTTCTGTTCTTATCTTTACTATCTTCCTCCTTCTACTTTCTTTACATTTACTCTCTTTTTTCTCTAACATCTTAACTTGGATACTTATTTCATTAATGTTCTACCTTTTTCTTTTGAAATATAATGAAGTAAGGCCATAGGTGGCACTGACTTAATCATATCCCACAAGTCCACCCCTCCCCCAACTCTCCCAAAAAACTGAAAAATGTTTTATTTTTACTTTTATTTTTTTAATAAATATATATTTTTTATTGGAGTATACTTGATTTACAATGTTGTATTAGTTTCAGGTGTACAGCGCTGTGATTCAGTTATATATATATATATATCTGATTCTTTGTATATATATTTCAGATTCTTTTCCCTTATAGGTTATTACAAAATATTGAGTATAGTTCTCTGTGCTATACAGTAGGTCCTTGCTGGTTATCTATATATAGTAGTGTGTATATGTTAATCCCAATCCTCCTAATTTATCCCTCTCCCACTCCTTTCCCCTTTGGTAACCATAAGTTTGTTTTCTATGTCTGCGACTCTATTTTTAGAATTTCAAAATAATTTGAACAAATTCAGTGAAGTTTTAAAAAAATTTCCTACTAGGTGCTGTGTACTATGATAAAGAAGTTGAATAATTCATAATCTTAACTCTAAGTCCATCATGCTCATATTCTACAGTAAGAAACAGACAGGTAAAACACACAATTTATATGTGGCATAGGTGCTGCAATCAGGATATAAAATGTAGTGTGGAAACACAGTTACAAATGTAGTGTCCTTTGCAAAGCAAGCAATGGAAATTAGAAACAAATATTCAATTATTGAGATATTTTGAAGTGTTTCAAATATGGCCATTGAAATGGAAAACAAAATTGCTGCTTTGGCATCATGATGAATCTTGATGGCCAGGGAAGAGGGGAATTCCTCACAGTTATTTCATAAGTTTTGGTATATGATATTGTCTGAATTATTTAGTTGTAAGTATTTTAGTTTCCACTTTGATTTCTTCTTTTATTCAAGAAGTGTTTAGTCATGAATTTCTTATTTTGCAAATGTATGAGGATTAAAAATATATGTTTTATTGTTATTAATATCTAATTTTATTAGTCAGGGTTCTCCATATAAATAGAACCATTAGGATGTATATCTAGCTAGCTCATGGGATTGTGGAGGCTGCTGACAAGTCCCAAGATCTGCAGGGTAAGTCAGCAAACAGAAAACTCAGGAAAGCTGATGTTTTAGTTGAGTTAGAAGGCAGGAAAAAATCTATGTTCCAGCTTGGAGGCAGTCAGACAGGAGGACTCCGCCTCTACTCTGAGAGGCTCAGCCTCTTTGTTCTATTTAGGCTTTCGTTCTATTTGATGATGCCTACCCATACATATCAGGGAGGGCAATCTGCTTTACTCAGTCTACCCGTTCAAATGTTAGTCTCTTCCAGAAACATCCTCTCGGACACACACAGAATGATGTTTGACCAAATGTCTGGATACCCTGTGGCCCAGTCAAATTGACACATGAAATTAACCATCACACTAACCTTATTTCATAATGAATGTGATCTCTGTGACAAGTCTTTGAAATTTGTCAAGAGTATATTTATGGCCAATCTGTGATCATGTTTCATGTAGGCTTGAGAATAATACGTATTCTCTAATTGTTGGGTACAAAGTTTAAATATGCACATTGTGTGTGTGTGTGTGTGTGTGTGTGTGTGTGTGTGTGTGTGTGTGTAGGCATGTAAATAAATGACTTTGAACAGGGTAGTTATTTTAGCAAATAGAAAATCTTGAGTCATTTTTGCTTAAAATTCATTGTGGCTAGGAACTTCAGAATTCAAAACAGCAAAAATGGTATTTGATTCCTGGACCTCTTCTCAATTATGTACTGTACTTTTATTAATCCAATTTTATATTTAAAAACAATTGAGTATGTGTCCTTTACTCATTTATTCAATATTTTTTTCATGATATTTTCTGCATGATCAATTTTCTTTTTCTCAGTCAAGTGTCCTTTCTGATTTCTTAAAGCCTAAGCATTGGAAACTTAAAAGAGGGAAACGGACTAACTACTCTCTGCTCTCCACAATTAGAGCTATTCCCTAAAGCAAAGAATACAGAATGGCCAGGGTGACTGGATGGAGAATCTTGGGAATTGTGGGGAAAGAGGAAATAAAAGGAAAACTAAACCCCAAATTATATATTTAAATTATTAAGTTAGGTAGAAATTTCTTTCACTACAACTAAGGCAAATTGACCATTCTTATGCTCCTTCTAAATATGAACATGCCTTCGCAAATTCTCATCCTTTTCAAATTTGTTCTGCATGTCAAATGAGCCAGGGTTTATCTATGTTCTGCATGTCAAATGAGCCAGGGCTGAGAATGTAATATAAGTTACCAGGAAGGTGTCTGGGCAGCCCGATATGAGTCCCCTTTTGTTACCAATAACATGATCCATACTAATTTTTAAACTTAAATGTAAATAAGTAAATGAGACTCATAATGCACTGGCCAATATTGAGTCTAATACTTCTGCTGCTGTCTTGTTATGCTTCAGCTGGCAACTTGAGTTTCAAGCTAAAAATCATTTAGTTTTGAAATGTTTTAACCCTAGACTACAATGAACAATTCCATGATTTAATAGTATTTTTCTTTTCATGAGAGCATTACTGATATGTGTTTCTCAAACAGCTTAATCATACTCTGATCATATCTTTCCTTTTGGAATCTCTGCTAGATATACAAGCTTTGTTGTCCAAAAAAAAAAAGAATAAAACTCTCTATATGTATATATTCCAACTATAACAAATAGCTACTGGAAATTATTTAATTTTAGCAACATTTTTTATATTCTATCTGCCTAATTTTAGTTGTATAAAATATTGTAATTGGCTAAATTTACATCTTGGAATGCAAATAAAAATTATTTTATGTGCTTCACTCAGATCTGCTAGCATTCCTTTTCCCCATGTTTGTGTGTGGAGGGCACCCTTTTGTTTGCTTTTATTTTCAGTAGCTTGAGGCATTTAAGTAAGAAGGACTGCTTTGCATTTTGAAGGCCTCTTTGCCTACCTGCATGGTGATTCTTAAGAAATGACTGCTGGAGGCTGGTATGCACAAGCCCCAGCCCCCTTGCCTTGGCTCAGGACAACTGTCAACCACAACTAATACTCCAGAATATCTCTGTGAGGTCAGGCTGAAGGTACCAATCTGGGACTTGGGCTAAGATGGCCTGCCTACTCTTTCTCCTCCTGTTTCTGCTACTCTTTTAATGGTTTTTCCAAGAGCATTTCATTATAAATCACTTGCACATAGATCCTCAAATCTAGGTCTGCTTGGGTGTACTTAGCATAAAGATATTTAACCTTAAAAATCACAGGGCAAATGTGTCTCTTGTTTTATCTTTAATTTGATGGAAAATGTACCTGAATTTACTCTTTAGACTCCTAATAGTCTGTTTTGAGGCTTCATTTTTGCAATACAAATAGTGACACCATTTTATGCTTTGCATTTCATTCATGATTTATCAATTAATTCTTAGCATGCTGATGTTTAAAAAGCCACAGGTTTTAAGGCCCCATTGTATCTATAGATATATAATAAACTGGACTTGAGAGTACCAGAAATTACCAAGAATTCTCTGATGTATACTCCAGAGTGTGCAGTGACTTGTTTGCATTGAATTCTATGTGAGAATGTGAAATTCTTTCAGACTTCATGGTCATTTTCAGAATTCTTGACTGTTGAAATAAACTGACAGTCCCATTAGTATGAGTATAGCTAGGCATGTCACTGAGAAAAAAATAAATATTGTTTTTTTTCTTTAAAGAATTTTTTACATAGCATATGGCTAGGGAAATGGTACTCTTGAATAAAAGTAAGCAATTAATCTTCTGTTATTGACTAAGCTCAAATATTTGTAGTGGGTCAAGGTTGGTGGTGGTTTCCTAGGAGGAGAGTGTACTGCTGGGAGAAACCAAACAGGAAAAAGAGGGTGTTTTTTTTTTTTTTTTTTTTTACAAATGATCAAACATTGAAAAGATAAAACAGAAATCACACACCTAAAAATCATTCAACTACTGTCACAGAGTACAGAGGACTGAGTAGAATAGCAAGTGGCAAAAGAACAAAAGACCAGCAAGTGAAATGAAGGCTCCTGAAGGTATTTGGCCAGATGGAAGAGATATTTATTTTAATCTATCACAGTGGTCATAATAGTATGTTATATGTAACAGATCTGACTTATATAATTAGCACTTTTTTATAGACTAACAATTTTTTATTGAAAAATCTAAATTCCATTTCCTTTCCAAACATCTATTCAATACTTATGAAGCTCATTTCTACACAAGTCACAAAGGCAGTCCCAGTAAATTATAAAACTTCAAGATCGTATCAGTCATGTTTTACATTATACAGTTTATTTTGGGAAAAAAAAAGGTAAATAAATAATAAATTTAAAAATTTACTGGGTGTAAAAAGAAAATACAAATTATGATAAACTTTCCTCCATTTTAGAGCATTCAAAACTAGATATGTATGTAATTTATTAAGAAAGATAATATGACCCTGTATCAAAACATTGGTAAATAAATATGATTTTTAAATCTTAGTTAAAATTACATTATAAATATGTGAACTGCTTTCTTATATTTGTATCTGAACTTATTTCCAAATAACTGAGCAACTACTGGTCCCATTTTTGTTGATGTAGTCATCAAAGTTCTAAGATTATCCCCAATAACCCTTGCCATTGTATAACGTCTTCTCCAGGAATGTGTGTGGAGCCTATGAATACAATAAGATATCACTTTTCTGGTCATGTTATATTGTACAGGAAAAAGGAACTTTTCCAGATTGAGCTTGATGTAATCAAGTAAGTTCTATAAAAGCAGAGAGTTTTCTCTGGCAGGTAGCAGACAAAGGAGTCAGAGAGATACACTCTTCCTGGCCATGAGGACACAAACTGTCAGGTTTTGAATGGCCTATGAGGGTCATGTGTCAAGGAAAGATGTGCGGTCTTTAGGACCTCAGAGCAACTCATAGCAGAGCCACAGAAGGCAGGAACCTCAGCTGTATAGCTGTAAGAAGATGAATTTTGCTAAAACCCCCCTGAGTTTGGAAGCAGATTTTTTCTGAGACAGGCTTCCATATGAGAATGCAGCCTGGCTGACACTTTTTTTTTCCGAAGTCTGATTTAGATTTTATTTTATTTTTATTAATTAATTTAATTTTAAGCTCATTGACTTACAATATTGTATTAGTTTCAGGTGTACAATATAGTGATTCAATATTTTTATAGATTATACTCCATTTAAAGTTATTATAACATAATGGCTATATTTCCCTGTGCTGTACAATATATACTTGTTTCTTATTTATTTTATACATAGTGGTTTGTATCTTTCAATCTCATACCCTGATCTTGCCCCTTATCCTTCCCTCTCCCCACTGTTAGCCACTAGTTTGTCTTGGGTATCTGTGTCTGTTTCTGTTTTGTTATATACATTCGTTTGTTTTATTTTTTAGGTTCCACATGGAAGTGATAGCATAGAGTATTTTTCTTTGTCTGATTTATTTCCCTAAACATAATACCTTCTAAGTCCATCCATGTTGTTGGACATGGCAGAATTTCATTCTTTTTTTATGGATGAGCAATACTGCATTGTATATATTTACCACATCTTCTTTTTCCATTCATCTGTTAATGGACACTTAGATTGCTTCCATACCTTGGTTATTGTAAATAATGCTGTGATGAACACTGGGGTGCACATTGTATCTTTTCAAATTAGTGTTTTAATCTTCTTTGGGCATATACCCAGGAGTGGAACTGCTGCATCATATGATAGTTCTATTTTTATTTTTTTGAGGAACCTCCATACTGTTTTCAGTAGTGGTTGCATCAATTTACATTCCAACCAACAGTGTAAGAGGGTTCTCTTTTTGCCACATCCTCGTCAACACGTTATTTGAAAGCCATTCTGACTGGTGTGTGGTGATATCTTATTGTAGTTTTGATTGGTATTTCTCTGATGATTAGTGATGTTGAGCATTTTTTCATGTGCCTGTTTGCCATCTGTATATCTTCTTTGGAAAAATGCCTATTCAGTTATTCTGCCCTATTTTTTTTTTTTTGCGGTACGCGTGCCTCTCAATGTTGTGGCCTCTCCCGTTGCGGAGCACAGGCTCTGAACGCACAGGCTTAGCGGCCATGGCTCACGGGCCTAGCCGCTCCGCGGCATGTGGGATCTTCCCGGACCGGGGCACGAACCCGTGTCCCCTGCATTGGCAGGTGGACTCTCAACCACTGCGCCACCAGGGAAGCCCTATTCCGCCCATTTTTAATAGGGTTATTTGATATTGAGTTTTATGAGCCAGTTATATATTTTAGATATTAACCCCTTGTTGGTCACATCATTTGCAAATATTTTCCCCCATTCAGTAGGCTATCTTCATTTTGTTGATGCTTTCTTTGCTGTGCAAAAGATTTTAAATTTAATTAGTTCCCATTTGTTTATTTTTGCTTTTATTTCTTTAGCTTTAGGAGACAGATTAAAAAAATATATTGCTACGATGTGTGTCAAAGCAGTTTCTGCCTATTGTCTCTTCTAGGAGTTTTATGGCTTAAGATCTTACATTTAGGTCTTTAATCCATTTTGAGTTTATTTTTCTGTGTACTGTTAAAGAATGTTCTAATTTCATTTTTTACCTGTAGCTGTCCAGTTTTCCCAGCACTACTTATTGAAGAGATTGTATTTTCTCTATTGTATATTCTTGTATCCTTTGTTATAGATTAATTGACCATAAGTATGTGGTTTTATTTCTGGGCTCTCTATTCTGTTCCACTGATCTATGTGTCTGTTTTTGTGTCAGTACCATGTTTTTTTGATTACTGTAGCTTTGTAGTATAGACTGAAGTCAGGGAGTGTGATACTCCAGGTTTGTTCCTTTTTCCTCAAGATTGCTTTGGCAATCTGGGATCTTCTGTGGTTCTATATAAATTTTAGGATTATTTGTTCTAGCTCTGTGAAAAATGTCACTGTATTTTGACAGGGATTGCATTAAATATGTAGATTGCTTTGGGTAGTATGGACATTTAAGCAATATTTTCCTGCCAATCAGGGAACACAGGATATCTTTTCATTTCTTTGTATCATCTTCAATTTCCTTCATTAATATTTTATACTTTTCAGAGTATATGTCTTTCACCTCCTTGGTTTAGTTTATTGCTATGTATTTTATTCTTTTTCATGAGATTTTAAATGGGATTGTTTTCTTGCTTTCTCTTTCTGATAGTTCATTATTAATGTATAGAAAAGCAACAGATTTCTGTATATTAATCTTATATCCCTCAACTTTATTTAATTCATTTATTAGTTCTAATAGTTTTTTGGTAAAGACTTTAGGGTTTTCTACATATAGTATCATGTCATCTGCAGATAGAGACAGTTTATTTCTTCCTGTCTAATTTGGATGCCTTTTATTTCCTTTTCTTGTTTGGTTGCTGTGGCTAGGACTTCTAATACTATCTTAAATAGACGTGGTGAGAGTGGGCATTCTTGTCTTGCTTCTGATTATAAAGGAAAGGCTTTCAGCTATTCACTGTTGTATGTTAACTGTAGGTCTGTCATAAATGGCCTTTATTATGTTGAGATATGTTAACTCTATACCAACTTTGATGAGAGTTCTTATCATGAATGGATGTTGAATTTTGTCAAATGCTTTTTTGGCATCTATGGAGATGATCATGTGATTGTTATCTTTCCTTTTGTTAATGTGGTGTATCACATTGATTTACTAATATTGAACAGACTTGTGACCCTGGAATAAATCCCACTTGATCATGGTCTTTGAACTTTTTTATATATTGTTGAATTCAGTTTGCTAATATTCTGTTGAGGACTTTTGCATGTATACTCATTAGAGATATTGGTCTTTAGTTTTCTTTTTTGGTAGTGTCTTTGGTTTCAGTATGAGGGTAATGGTGGCCTCATAGAATAAATTTGGGAGTGTTCCTTCCTCTTCAATTTTTTAGAATAGTTTGAGAAGAATAGGTATTAACACTTCTTTATGTGTTTGGTAAAATTCCCCAGTTAAGCCATTTGCTGGGAATTTTTTGTTTTTGAAATTACAAATTCAACATCACTACTAGTGACTGATTTGTTCAGATTGTCTTCTTCCTGATTCAGTCTTGGAAAGTTGTATGTTTCTAGATATTTGTCCATTTCTTCTAGGTTGTCCAATTTGTTGGCATATAACTGTTCACAGTATTCTCTATTTTTTGTATTTCTATGGTATTTGTTGTTATTTCTCCTCTTCCATTTCTTATTTTGTTTATTTGGGTCTTCTCTCACTTTTTTCTTGATGAGCCTGGCTAAAGGTTTATCAATTTTGTTTATCTTTTCAAAAAACCAGCTCATTGAACTTTTCTATTTTTTTTGCCTCTATTTTCTCTCTGATCTTTATTAGTTCCTACCTTCTGCTAACTGTCAGCTTTGCTTTTTCTTTTTTTTTTTTTCTAATTCCTTTAGATGTTAGGTTAGGTTGTTTATTTGAGATTTTTCTTGTTTCTTGAGGTAAGCCTGAATTGCCATAAACTGCACTCTTAGAAGTGCTTTTGATCCATCTCATAGAAGTTGGAAAGTTGTGTTTCCATTATCACTTGTCTTGAGGTATTTTCTGATTTCCTCTTTGATTTCTTCATTAGCTCATTGGTTTTTTAGTAGCATGCTGTTCGGTCTCCATGCATTTGTGCTTTTCACATTTTTCTTTCTGTAATTGATTTCTAATTTCATACTGTTGTGCTACAGAAAAAATGCTTGATATAATTTCTATCTTCTTAAATTTGTTGAGACTTTTTTTGTGGTCTAGCATGTCATCTATCCTGGAGAACATTCCATATGCACTTGAAAACATGTGTACTCTGCTGTTTTTGGATGGAACGTCCTATAGATACCTATTAAAACTAACTGGTCTAATGTGGGCTGACACTTTCATTTCAGCTTTTGAAACTCTAAGCAAAGGACCCAGCTAACTCACAGTCCTGACTCACAGAAACTATGAGATAACATATTACTGTTGTTTTAAGTTGTTACAGAGATAGAAAAGTAATACAGCTGGATAAGTAGTATCTTTACATGCCTTGCCAAGCCTTTAACGAGTTCTGTTTTGTTTCTTTTGAATTCATCACCATGGTAAGCCCTAAGGCAGTGGCAAGAAGGAATTTTATTTGGGTTACACACAAAATGAAATATTGATTATTCATCAAAACAATATTTTAGAAATATATTTTTGACATAAAAATATGTTCTCAGTATATTGTTAATAAAAAAAAAGTTCCAAACATATTTAGTCCTTAATTCCTTTTTTACATTTTTTTTGTGTGTGTGTGTGAAACAAGTAAAGTGTTTTTTAGGAGGAAAAAGTGTACATGTGGCTAGACACACAGATGGACTCAGAGAGAGTTGTGCCCTCAATGTAGTTTGAATCACTTTTATGGGGCATTTCTTCTGGGTTTGCTTTGGCCAATCATCTTGCTTTGCCTGGTTCTGAGTCCATATCTGGTATATATCGGGGTCCTCCCATGTGTGCGCCCTCATCTCTTAGCCAAGATGGATTCTAGCAAAGAGGCCTATGGTTAGGTTGCCATCACTTACTATGAGGTGACGCCACCTCTCTTTTGACCTCCAAGGAGCCTTTCTCTGTGTGTGTGTGTAGTCGGGAAGTTCTCCCTGACTTCAAGAATGAGGAATATGTGGTCTTTTAACTCTTATCTGGGCAAGACTTAGCTTCTCCTCCCTCCTGCTGTTTTGGAGGATCTGTCCACAGGGGATGAACTCCGGCTGCTCAGCCTGAAGCCCATCTATATCCTGCCCCAAATCCCCCTGAGAGAAGTAAACCCTGAGAAATCTTTATTGGGAGGATGAAGGGCAAACGTCTGCCTTCTGTAGCTTCTTCAGGCTGCCTAAGGGCTTGTAGACCCTACTTAGTTGGGGTCACGGAGCTCTCACCCTGTCTCATTAAGGGGTGACTTCTGTTATTATTCCAGCAGGATATGTTCCAAGGAGTGGCTGGAATCTCTGCATCACTGTCATCTTGTCTGGGAAACCATTGTGTCCTTAGAAAGAACAAACTAAACAGGTAGATTAAGAAGGTCAGGGACAAAGATAAGTAAAAGAATTATTGTAATCAGGGGCCCAAGCAAGAGTAAGGACCAGGTTACATTTGTTAGCAATTTTGATCCTGGTTTAGATAGAGTCAGTGCTTGGGTTACCCTGTTCAAAGGAATGGAGCCATTTGGTGTGGTCATATATTTTTGATGTCCTCTTCTATTAGCCCAGTGTGATTGATGTAGGTGTAACAGACCCAGTTAGAAGTATTTGGAGGAGTGACAACCTGAATGTTAATAGACAAAATAGTTCTCATTTCTTTTCAGGAGAATAAGCCTGAAACCCAATCTGGACCTGGCACTTTGGGGAGACTTGTAGCCAGGCAGCCAGTTTTCTAGTTTTATCTAAGTAGGTTTTAACTTTTGATGTGGTATTAACACATAGATAACAGGAGCTATTGGTCATCATACATGTCTCTTCTTTTTGTTAATGTATGATCTAAAGCAATTTCATTGTCTAAAAATATAATAGTTACAAGAGGAGACCTTTGAAAATAAGGCTGTACTCACCAGCTGCCAACAGACATCGTTTTGAGAGTGGGCTGGTGGCATCCCAAGTCTGACACAGCTCAGAAAACTCAGGTTCTCAGCAATACAAGGACTTTTCTAAAATTACATCCATAGTGTCACCTTGGATGTCTGAACCACAGCTACTCCATTTTCACTTTTAATTGTAATTTTCTCCTTAATAGCCAAAGCAGATGTCACCATTAATGATGTCAGTGTTTCTCTAGGTATGAGAGGATGCAAGAATTAGGGCTCATAAAATCTTCTCCTGAAAGTATCTATCTGAAGACCTGTTCTGCCAGTTTTTCCCAGAGCACAGAGTGCCTCATTCCTGATATCCAGCCTGAACTCCTTTCAGGGGGTGTTGAAGGTCAGCAGCTGCAGTGGCCATGATTTAATCTTTGTAGAGGTAGATAGCAAGTGCCAGTTTCCAGTTAGCAGGGCCCCTTCGTGGTCATAAATTCGACCATGGTTTGGGGCCATTTCATTACCATTTTGTCCCGTGGTGTTAGGAATGCTCATTCCCAGGCCTGCTGAAGATTTCCCTGATAGGCTACTCAGTGTGCTATTACTGGACTAGGCCTTATACTAGTAAGGCCTAGTGAGTATACTAGTCAAAAGTTCCTGGACCAACTGTCTTACTAGTCTCTTATGGTCCAGGAAAATATTCCCTTTTGTTGATTCTTCCCATATTTAGAGTTACATTATTACAATCATTGATCTCATATGGAACTATGTATCATCATTTTATCAGAGGCTCAGTCACACATTTGGTAATGTAAGAAACAACAATTTTGTAAAACGGGCAAAATACAAATAACATAGCTAGCAGTATTAGTAAAGTCATAAGTAAGAATTAAGCCAAGAACTTCCATTAAGTGCAGTACAGTATATCCCAGGTTGTTTGACTTAGTCTGTTCTGTACCAATCCTTATCTTTCAGGGAAATTATATATTGGCTCTGTCCATAAGGCATCCAGCCCAGTTTCCTAGTGTTACTAGACTGATTATCCTTAGAATGATTTAACTGTTCCCAACGTAGAGAAGCCTTTAAAGTTAAATTACCATAGCCTGGTGTTAACTGTATAAATCCATCCCATAATTGTGGGAGGTTTTATTCCTTGGTGAAAATTTTGCTTGTTGCTCTGATAGAGCTTGAGTAATAGAGGAAAATTCATATTTATGGCCAGGGTCAGAGCAGGTATTATTAATTGACCAGGTGAAGGGATCCCATGTAGTAATATCAATAGTGGCCTGAACAGGACTGTAATTTTTTCTTTAAAATAAATTTCCTAGGGGCCAACCAATTAGAACCTTGGAGTAGAGAAATCCACCCAGGTAATCCAGAGGTTCTAGATACAGGTAATTGGCCACAAACTCAACAATTGGATTGATTTTTAAAACAAGCATAGGATCATGCCTATGATGGAAAAACGTTTGGTTCACATGAAAAGGTCCAAGAAGTCAAGAAAACATAAAGGATAATACAACTCTGGTCAAGGATCTTGGGCAAGCAGTCTACTTCTGATGCTACTTCTGTCTGTCAGTCTACTTCTGATTTATATGATTGTAAGCATATATGCATACACATGCTCCAAACACAGTTGCTACTTTGCAAGGTAAATACCAGAATGTTAATGGAAATTTACAATGGTTGGTGGAATTGAGATGATTTATATTTTCTTTTTTCTATAGTGAATATTAATTGTATAATTTAAAAATATATCCATAGAAAACTAATCAAATACTGTCTTATCAGGGTTTTATGATATTTAATGTGAGCCCTGGACTTTTACTTTTCTTTCCCTTTTCAAAAAAATGTCACTGTTATTATTTTCATTAAATTGCTAAAGGTGTTTGTAATATATGTGTATTAGAGTTCTCCAGAGAAATAGAACCAACAGCATATATAAGAGATTTGTTATAGGAATTGTCTCACACAGTTATGGAGGCCATGAGTTTCATAAGCTACTATCTGCAAGGTGGAGAACTAGGAAACCTGGTGGTGGAGTTCAGTCTGAGTCCAAAGGTCTGAGAATCAGGGGGTAGCTGATGTAGTTTCTGGAGTTAGAAGGCTCGAGAACGAGGAGCTCTGATGTCTGAGGGCAGGAAAATACGGATATCCCAGCTCAAGAAGAGAAAGAGAAAATTTGCCCTTTCTTCACTTTTTTGTTGTATTTAGGTCCTCAATGAATTGGGTGATGCCCGCACGTGTTTGTGAGGGAAGATCTCTACGCATTCTACTGAATCAAATGCTGATATCTTCCAGAAACACCCTCAAAAACATACCCAGTAATAATGTTTTACCACCTATCTGGGCATCTCTTAACAGAGTTAAGTAGACACATAAATTTAACCATCACAATCTGTCTAATATCAGAATAATATTTATAGTAGGGGTCACCCTTGAACCACATATTGAACAGAAAGGCCACAAAATGAGTCCTGTGGTAGATCTGTCATATACAAATCAATAGTAAGATGTATTAATGCCTCAACAGAGCTCTTACAAGCACTGAGGACAACAGTGAAGCAGTGTGTCCTTGTCTGGTTGACTTTAGAGTACTGTTTAAGCACAGTACACATTTCTTTGGACTGTATTTACATAGCTTTAATGGGGTTTTGAAAGGTCAGAATCAGAGCTGCAGACATTTGGACCTGTGAATTATATATAGAGGCACTGTCGAATTCTTAATTATATTGTTAAAGGGTTTACACAAGTCTAGTTTCTACTAAAGAATAGATTGCTCTTGGTATACATTAATTTAAAACTTGTATTTCCACTTATTTTTCAGACCTCTAAATCAGATGAGAAATTAACCATGTGCCAGGTTCACATCAAATAAAAACCTCGTCCTCCTACACTATTTTATTTTTTCCTGCAGTGTATTTGACTTCTTTCTTTGTCTAATTGGTGAATACCAAGAATTATCACTGCAGCAAGATGAATGTGTTTTCTGAAAGTATTATGGGAAGACTTTGGAAATGAAATGCTAACTGAATAAAGATACTGATTAGTTAAAAATTGTTTTCCATTACTTTTTTTTTTTCTTTTCTTTCTTTTTTTCTTTTTTTTTTTTCGGTACGCGGGCCTCTCACTGTTGTGGCCTCTCCCGTTGTGGAGCACAGGCTCCGAACGCGCAGGCTCAGCGGCCATGGCTCACGGGCCCAGCTGCCCCGCGGCATGTGGGATCTTCCCAGACCGGGGCACGAACCCGTGTCTCCTGAATCGGCACGCAGACTCTCAACCACTGTGCCACCAGGGAAGCCCTCCATTACTTTTTAAGTTTCTCATCTGCATTTAAAAATAATCCCAGAATGGGGCATAGAAAGAATTGAAGTTTCAAATGACTTAAAGAAAAATGATGGGTGAAGACACTCCAATTCTTGATATATGAAACATAGCTGAATTAAATGCACTTGTTTGATAAATAAAAATTTGAAAATAATGTGAGAGCTGTATTATTACAACACAATAGTTAGTTTTGTTTGTTTGTTTGTTTGTTTTGTTTTTGTTTTTTGCGATACGTGGGCCTCTCACTGTTGTGGCCTCTCCCGTTGTGGAGCACAGGCTCCGGACGCGCAGGCTCAGCGGCCATGGCTCACAGGCCCAGCCGCTCCACGGCATGTAGGATCTTCCCGGACCGGGGCACGAATCCGTATCCCCTGCATTGGCAGGCGGACTCTCAACCACTGCGCCACCAGGGAAGCCCCAATAGTTAGTTTTAAGAGTTGTACAGCCAGGGTCCTTGGATTTGATCCAGTGCCACTGGGCAAGTTACTTAACCTTTGGTAAATTACTTCAATATCCTTTCCCCATTTTTCCCACGTCTGTAAAACACCATTAGTAACTGTGTCTACTCTGAAGGATTGTTGTTAGCATTAAAAGATATGTGCAAATCACATTTGTTCCTGGAACATAAGTACTCAATAAATATTAGTTATTATTATTATTGTTAGTACAATTACTACTAAATATTTGGAGAGAAGTTCATGTGGAAGGAGAATCAAGAACTCTGGTTTCATAAGGCAGAACTATCAGTGGTGGCTTAGACTTAAAGTGAGGAAGATTAACTCAGTATAAGACTTTGAAAGCAAAGCATCATGGTCTTCCTAATGAAATAATGAACTTCTATTCCCAGCTGGACTTAGAAGCAGACATTAGGGACATATAGAAAGGAATACTAGAATGAATGGGAGATTCAAGGAGATAATCTCTATAGTTCATTTCAAAGTCGAAAATCTTGTGTTTCCAAAATGTTTTAGAGAAACATTTTTTGCTTGAGAAAATAAATATTTAAATTATAGGTGAATTATACCTCAATGAAACTGAGAAAAAAGAAATAAAATAAGCTAGAGACTATCATAACTTATAGAAACTAAAATAGTACATATTGTGCCTTAAATATACTTTTCTTTTTTACTAAGCTGATAGTTTTTTTATGTTAAGTAATGTTGCTGTGAAGTCATTCTGAGCCTTGGCCAAAAGTAAAACATAGATGGCATTGATAAAGCAACCTTTCAGATTGTAATTTCAGTGAGGTTGAGTGAAGAGTTTAGTTGACAAAGAAAGGAAATTTTGATTTTCTATTTGTGGGTGCTTTGAGAAATCACATTTCTGAGTATAAAAATCCTCGGGCTTCCCTGGTGGCGCAGTGGTTGGAAGTCCGCCTGCCGATGCAGAGGACGCGGGTTCGTGCCCCGGTCTGGGAAGATCCCACATGCCGCGGAGCGGCTGGGCCCGTGAGCCATGGCCGCTGAGCCTGCGCGTCCGGAGCCTGTGCTCCGCAACGGAAGAGGCCAAAACAGTGAGAGGCCCGCGTACCGCAAAAAAAAAAAAAAGTAAAAAAAAAAATCCTCATATGTAAAAGAGATTATCAACTGTCTACTCTTCCAAGTTCTTTGAAAAATTAACAATCATATATACAGTTGCACATGGTTGACTTTCTTATATGGGTATTGTCAGATAGTTTCATTTAATGATAAAACTATTTTTCTTCACTTATGTAAATTCACCAACTTGCCCAATGGGGTTATCAAGTCAAAAGATATTAATTTGCATCTATATTTTAAATGAAATATAGCTTAAATTAGAAGGAAGTGTTCCATTTTTATTAAGGAAGTCTTGAGTCTGTAACCATAGCAGAAGAACAAAGTAATGAGTGTATACTGTATATACACTAATTTGTATGTGCATGTAGTACCATATGTGCTTGCCCTAGCATGCACGAGCGCACTTGTACAACGCATACATGTTATTGCCTATGTGAACCCAGAGAGGACTTCTGAATGCTTTTAATAGACTGCATCCATAGTATCTCTTGAAAGTTACTATAAATGGTCTTGTTACTCCTAATTCGAGTTAAATTCAAAGGGATTCATTCATGGAGAATTTTAAGATTCTTTCTAATTTCAAATTGTGTTTTCCTTCCATCTCTAAGGCATAGGAGGCTGCTGTGAGGCACCGTTACAATAAAATGAGACAAATAGAAGATTATTTTACCACAAAAACTAAATTTTTATTGTATACAAAAAGCAAAGAATTTAGTAGATGTAGTTGCATTTTAATTTATTTTTTTTTGACTTAGATGAGATTTTCTTTTTAAAACAATGAAGATGAAACTAGTGGCTTGGAATTACACACATTACAACCAATAAAAAGAAAATGAGCTAATTCCCTCAAGGGAGCATTACTTTTTTTCTGATTGAACTCTGTATAGTGCTGTGCTCTGTGGAAATTTTAATAGTGTCACACAGTGAAGCAAGCTAGGGACCATAAAACTCTGCACCTTTCTGTGCTTGAACAGTAACCTAGCATTGGTCTTTCTGTGCTGCTATGCTAACTACAGGTGCAATTATGAGACTGAACCTAATTTAACATGTGGACCTACCAAAGTAGAATGCCAGCCAAAATCAAGTTCATATTCTGCATGCATTCTAAACTAATGCCTTTCACGTTTGCATTTGAACAAGTATTTACCATCACACTTTTGAGGTCTACACTGTCATATACAGAAAAATTGCCAAGGCTCATATGAAAATTACTTTCATATTGAATTATCTTTGCATTGTCTCTGTCCTCACAGATATGTGCCTTTTCTTTGAGATGTGTTGCATGTGGGCAGATGTTTAATTTGGAATGATTTCCAGTTGTTTTTTTTAAGTCTCATTATCAGAGTGCTCTTCATTTTATAAAAATACACCAGCAGAAATGAAGATGCAATTTGGATAAAAAAGGCTTACTCAAATAATTCTTATTTTGAGGTAGAGGGAAGAATAGATGTTGAAAATACAGTGAAAGCTTACTTGAAGGAAGGTTTTTTTAATGTAAGACTTCTTACACTTGATAGCAATTAGTCTTTATTTATATATATAAACAATGGTTTTAATTGCCTAGTAAATTTTAAGTGTTTAGTTTCATACAATTAGGGGGAAAAAAACTATTTAAAGGCTAGAAATAATTTAATTAGGTCAATTACCATAAAACAAAAGAATGTGAAAATTTTATTCAGAAAGAAATTTGGACAACAATATTCTTTAGTAATAATTGAATTACATTAACAATTCAGAAAGCAGAAACTTTGAAAATGGTATTTAAATCAAAAAGATTAGAAAAAGGAAAACAGCCTATCTGTATAAATAAAGAGTTACTACAAAATATTATCAACATCTATGACCTAGATCATGTCCAGTTAATGAAGATGTTACCTTACTGAGGAGAACTGTATTACTTCTCTTCATCATTCAGTTATTCACTTATTCATTCATTTATTCACTCATCCATTCAACAAGTCTTTATGGGATGGTTAATATATATATCACTGTAGTTTGTAGTTTGCAAAAATATATTGCCACAAAATTTTCCATAGTTTTATCCACACCACTTGCAATATGACTTTGTAACTCTTCCTATTATGTGTTGGAGTCTGTTTCCCCACTTCTTGAATCTGAGCTGGCTTTGTAACTTGCCTTGGACAAGAGAATTGGTAGAAGCAATATTGTGCCAGTTCCAAGCACAGGCCTCAAGAGGCCTTACGCACAAGAGCCTCTCTGGGAAACCTGTCCAGCTACCTGCTGCATGATGACTTGCCATGGCCCAGTCTACTCTGTTTCGCCACATAATAGCGAGCCAACCCTCACAAGCATAGCTACCTCATAGGCTACAGAAATGGGCCCAAATGAAATCAAAAGAACTGCCTAGCTGAGCCCAGCCTTAGCTGACCCACAGAACTGTGAACTAAAGATTGCTGTTTTAAGCCACTGAGTTACCAAAAGGTAATTGATAGAGTTAATCTACTGAGTTAGATTATGTATATGTGTGTGTGTGTGTATATATATATTAGATAATTTTACTTTTTTGTGGCTAGGTTTTTTTTTTGCAGTACGCGGGCCTCTCACTGTTGTGGCCTCTCCTGTCGCGGAGCACAGGCTCCGGACACACAGGCCCAGTGGCCATGGCTCACGGGCCCAGCAGCTCCATGGCATGTGGGATTCTCCGGGACTGGGGCACGAACCCGCGTCCCCTGCATTGGCAAGCGTACTCTCAGCCACTGCACCACCAGGGAAGCCCATGTGGCTAGGCTTTATACATTGTCCTTACTGAAGTGTTTTCACTTTGTGCAGCTAGGAATATGGATTTAGAATTTGGCAAATAGGTATTTTAGCTCACTTTCTTCTTTGGATTAAGTTTAATACAGCCAAAGCATTGCTTCCTTCCAAAATTTGTCACTGTTTCCTCACCTCAGGAAGGAGTTTTCCTTATATAGCATGGAGAAAATGCACTGTTGTAAACTAACTGAGAACACAGCATGTGCTATTCAACAATTTTGGAATAAAAAACACAGCCATTGTTTTATATTTTGTGAGATCAAGGAATACTTATCATTTTTATGTAGTCTCCTACTTTTCTACATTAATTAAAAAGCAGAGTTAAAAATTCTATGCCAACTATTTCTTTTTCAACAATACAAGCATATGTCAAATTACTACTGTGGCTTATTTACCTTATTCAATGAGATATTGAAAATTCTCTACTGTAGTTCATTTAAAAATCTATTTAATTCAATTTTAAAACTGTATATTGGAAAACATCTTTAGTTTATAAGAAAATGAAATTTTAAATAACAAGGCAAAATACTGAGAGATGGATGATCTGTAATGTGTTTAAGTAAATTCACATAATAAATTCTCACAATCATACGATAATTTTAATGGGGATTAAATTTATCAATATTATTACAAGATTAGTTTACAGGAGAAGATATAAAATTGTCAACTGTGAAGTATGTGAACTTCCTAAATATCTGAAGGGTATAGTTTTCATAAAAAGACTTAGTCTAGACTAGCAATCTAAAATTATGAGTAGTTTATTTCCTTTTACTATGGTATTTCTTATGATGCACATACTTATTCAATGATATTTATAATATTACCAAAAATATTCAGTTAGTAAAGTTAATTTCTTTGTGAGATGTGCTGGGGTTAATGTAATTTATACCCTATTTTGTTGTTAATGAATTCCTTGAATATGGATATTTTCAACTGTTGGTACTCTCTGTTGAAATTCTATTAAGGTTATGCTCTCTTAAAAATATCTTTAAAATGATGGTTGTGGAGGGGAATTGGGGATGGTGAAGGTGGTGGTAGTTTTGTGTACAAATGTGGATATGCACATATATTTATATAATGAAGAAACAGAGAAAATCTAAGTGGAAGTCATGGCCTTTCTCTTTATAGAAGATATAGATGAGATTTATTTCATTTATTGATAGATAAACTAATTATAGTTTTCTAAATTATAGTTTTTTAAAAAAACTTTAAAAAATATCTGAAATAGTCTAAGATTTTAGCTTTTAGCTTTCTATGCAATGTCTTAGTCATCAGATTCATTTGGGATAATTTATAATGTCACATAAGTTACATGTATTTAAATAAAAGTAGCAACACAGAAAACAAAAGTTTCTAATTAGCCTAGTTTAGTAAGACATCTGACCTTCTGATTTGAGTTCAATTTTTATGGATGTTGTGAGTCATATATTTCATATTTATATTTTAAAATCATCAGAAAGATTTGTAAACACATATTACCATCTTGAGTTATTCAGCAGATTTTCAAAGTTTTGAATGGCTTTGAGTTTTAAAATTTTCTTCTTGAGGCTTTCCTGGTGGCGCAGTGGTTGAGAGTCCGCCTGCCGATTCAGGGCACGGGTTCGTGCCCTGTTCCAGGAGGATCCCACATGCCGCAAAGCGGCTGGACCCATGAGCCATGGCAGCTGAGCCTGCACGTCTGGAGCCTGTGCTCCGCAACAGGAGAGGCCATAACAGTGAAAGGCCCGAAAAAAGTTTTCTTCTCTTGCCATTTGGAGAAATAGCAAGAATTTAAAGGATATTTTCATGAAAAAAAGGAGACTGTAGAAATAGTGAAAAAGTGAACAGCCCTTTCTAGTACATTTTAAAATTAAACAATATATCCAGAGAAAACCATACTTTGAAAAGATACATGTACCCCAATTTTCATTGCAGCACTATTTACAATAGTCAAGGCATGGAAGCAACCTAAATGTCTACTGACAGATGAGTGGATAAAGAAGATGTGGTACATATATAATGGAATATTACTCAGCCATAAAAAGAATGAAATAATGCCATTTGCAGCAACATGGATGTCTCTAGAGATTATCATACTAAGTGAAGTAAGTCAGAGAGAGAAAGACAAATATCATATGATATCACTTACATGTGGAATCTAAAAAAATGATACAAATGAACTTATTTACCAAACAGAAACAGATTCACAGATGTAGAAAGGGGAAAGGTGGGGGGTAAGGATAAATTAGGAGGTTGGGATTAACATATACACATTACTATATATAAAATAGATAATCAACAAGGACCTACCATATATAGCACAGGGGACTCTGCTCAATACTCTGTAATAACCTATATGGGAAAAGAATCTGAAAATGAATAGATATATTTATATGTATAACTAAATCACTTTGCTATACCCCTGAAATTAATACAACATTGTAAATCAACTATACTCCAACATAAAATAAAAATTAAAAAAATCAATACTGTCAGTCTTTAAAAAAATTTATTTATTTAGGATGTAAAACCCAGACAAAGTCGTTACTTCGTTTAACAAGGTTTGGAAATTTATGTTTGAGTCTTACTACAAAGCACTAAGCATTATTCTTATTTAATATTTTATAAACAGCAGTTCTGGGGTATTGATTTTTTTTGTTTGAAGAAAAATAATTTTTTGAAAAGTGTCTCAAATGCAACTTTTTTTTTAAGATAAGGAATCTTGAAAAGAAAGGTTGCATGGTGGTCTTGGAATAATGAGGTATCTTCAAAAACAGTTCTCTTAGCTAGAGGTTAAACATAAATTGAAACAAAGGTTTTAACCCCAGGGCTAACTTACATTGTCATTTATTTTATAAATAGCTTTATAAACTATTAGACATGATAATCTTTAGTAATATAATCTGCTGATTTAGACACTCAAGAATAACATGTTTTAGCACATGTTTACTCCAAACTATTTTTGTTAGTAACTATAACTTCAAGAAAAAACAACAACCATTTTATAAAATGCACCATGGAGATTTAAGAAAATTTATAGGTCAAAGTTGGACAGTATACATTTAACTCTAGTTAATTGTCTTTCAGTGTTATGAAACACAAAGATATATCCTTTGTCTTCTTTTTCTTAGTCACCTTTCTTAATTTTTTCAAAGAAGGAAATTTCATTGGATTTTTAAGAAAAAACTGAAGTTGGATATATGTGAAAAATAACCGCTTGGGGCAAAATGACATGAATTCAAAAAACTAATATCTGTAGTGCAACAAATATTTACCAGGGACCGTGCCAGGTAGTTTGTTATATGTGACATTTATGATGTGCTTCAATGAATGAAAAATAAGAGGTAAAAAGAGATACATAGGGATTTGGGTCACTGATTCATCTCCATTTAAAAATCATATTTCTGATATTTATTTCTTCTTTTGTGTTGATATCCCCAAATCATTTCTGTGGAAGCAAAGCTCTGTTCACAATTAATAACCTTGAAAAAAGGCTAATCATTCAAGTCTGCTTAAATTTCAGATTTGATTACGTTGCAACCCTTTTTTTAACTGTGTGAATATAATGAAAACAACTGGTGGCTTTGGTGAGCACTTTTGTAATGGTAAAATAAATAATAATGTGTATCAGTCATGTTGACAATAAAGATAATGGTTTAAGGAAGAAAATTTGGTCTTTGAATGCCAAAAAATTGTCAGTAAATCAGTTTTGAAGCAAATCTCTTTGACAGACTGCTGTTTTTCTGCTTTCTAATATCTATTCCAAAGCCTATTTTGTAATGCCACCTGTACTCGTTTGTAAACATTCAGGCGAAGTTCACAGGTTTTGTTGTCACAGACAGGGTAATAGCTTGCACCTGAACCAAAAAAAAAATTCCCTAAGAAGAACTTGCTGGAAAGGCATTCACCCTATGAGGGGGTGGCTTATGTACTTTTCCCCTCATCAGACCTGTTGTTACTTATGCCTCTTTGGGGCAGGAGACAGAAATTCTCCCTTCACAGTTATCAAGCCAAGACGTAAAGGGTAAAGAAGTTTCATTTTCTGCCTTTTAGTGTACCTAGTGGAATTTATCATATTCAGTGCCTTGACAAAAATATACACAGCACACACAGACAAACTACCAGTGACAATAAAGGAACAACATGCTTGCTCAATGTAGTTTGACTTAAGAACCAAAGCCTTCAGAAGTATGCAAGCTGAATACAAAACCAAATCAGAAATGTTTCTTTTAATGACTGTGAGTCACTGTGTGTTATTTTTGGTTGTTTTCTCCCTTGCATGTTTCAGAAGGAAAATGCAATTATCCAGGTGATTGGTTTGTGGGAGGAATGTTTTAGGCAGGAATGGGTGTTTGACCAAAAATCTCCAAGGGACTCAAAAGGAGGGGGAGAAAAACAATGTCCGTGATATTTTCACTTCCCAAGTGGTGGAATGTGCTTTTATTATTGCAACTTCTGGAGTCCAATAAGCTGACTAATAATTGTAGTCATCTCTGAATAGCTCAAGTGGGAGCAGTTGTTTCTCACAATTTCCCAAGTAAAATAAGAAACAACGGAGATATAGATGAGAGCTTTCCCAAAGAGGGGATTAAAAAGCAAACTTCCCAGACACCTTTTGTATTTTCTTTTGTTATACAGCTGATTTTGGTACCAGCAATTGGAAAAAAAAAAAAAAAGAACAAACTTGATTGCATTGACTAACATCTATGCTGGTGGAAAACAGAGGAGTAGGGGGGAAGGAAACAAAAAAGAAATATTACTTTATGAAAACACAAAATCAACACATCAGAAAAAATACTCCAATAACCTAGAGGTTAGACATTAACATGCTAGAAATTGCATGAATACTTCTAAAAGTATCACTCTTTATAATGTTGGCTTTGTATTTTATTTGAAAGAGTAATTTTAATACTGGCGTTCCTCGATAACATTTGTAGCTGCAGTAAATTATGACAGAACATGGAATAGCATTGATTAATCCATGCTTAAGGGTCTCATTCTGCTTTCTATATTGTAGGACCACATGGAGTCTACAGATGGTACAGAATGAAGAAGGCTTCAATTACTGGTTAGAGCTATCAATAGGGAGATCACATCCTCCTAACCTTACATTGCCTATTCTGAACTGAATTCTTTACAAGGTACGGCACTTAGTAAAATAGCACCTAGTGGGATGAGACCAATTTATCATATTCTCCTCTTCCTCAGCATTCAGCATTTTCTATTCACCATTTTCTGATATATCCTGCTCAATGCTATAATGAAGTCATTGACATCCCTGAACAAATTATATCTTAGAGAGTATATGGTAACATCATCATCCTATTTTAATAAATCATAGGGATCCGTGGAAGCTTGATATTCATTCTCAGCACTACAGAAGACCAGTTAAATATTTAAATGAATTGTCAGACATACTGGGCAACTTAAGCTGTTCATAGCATTATACCAAATACGGGGTATATAGTGAAAGTGTATCATCTTAAATTCAAAATGATAATCAATGAAGTTCTCATAAAATATTTAGATACTTTAATTGTGGTAGCTTCATGTAAGGCATAATCATCTTTCTGAATGGGTTTTCAGGAACCATGGTATTCAAAATGTAAAACTTCAATATAAATTTGATAGATGAGTGGATTAATTCATGGTCAAGTTATCAATTACTGTATCTATAAAATGAGATCAGTACCTATAGAATGTGTAATATATGTTTGTATGTAAATTTATGTTTTATTATAATATTATCGGTGCTCCAAGTTAAGAATAATGGTTAAAAACACCTTGAATAGAGACCTTCAAAATGGTGGAGTGAGACATGCAGATCGCCTTCCTCCCCACAAATACATCAGAAATACATCTACATGTGGAACAACTCCTACAGAACACCAACTGAACGCTGGCAGAAGACCTCAGACTTCCTAAAAGGCAAGAAACTGCCCACGTACCTGGGTAGGGCAAAAGAAAAAAGAATAAACAGAGACAAAAGAATAGGGGCGGGACCTGCACCAGTGGGAGGGAGCCGTGAAGGAGGAAAATTTTCCACACACTAGGAAGCCCCTTTGCGGGCGGAGACTGCGGGAGGCGGAGGGGGAAGCTTCAGAGCCATGGCGGAGAGCGCAGCCACAGGGGTGCGGAGGGCAAAGCGGAGAGATTCCCGCACAGAGGATCGGTGCCGACCAGCACTCACCAGCCCGAGAGGCTTGTCTGCTCATCCGCCGGGGCGGGCGGGGCTGCGAGCTGAGGCTTGGGCTTCGGAGGTCGGATCCCAGGGAGAGGACTGGGGTTGAAGGCGTGAACACAGCCTGAGGGACCTAGTGCGCCACGGCTAGCCGGGAGGGAGTCCGGGAAAAAGTCTGCACCTGCCTAAGAGGCAAGAGACCACTGTTTCAGGGTGCACGAGGAGAGGGGATTCAGAGCACCGCCTAAATGAGCTCCAGAGATGGGCGCGAGCCTCGGCTTTCAGCGCGGACTCCAGAGACAGGCATGAAACGCTAAGGCTGCTGCTACAGCCACCAAGAACCCTGTGTGCAAGCACAAGTCACTGTCCACACCTCCCCTCCTGGGAGCCTGTGCAGCCCACCACTGCCACGGTCCCGTGACCCAGAGACAACTTCCCCGGGAGAATGCACGGTGCGCCTCAGGCTGGGGCAACGTCATGCTGGCCTCTGCCTCCGCAGGCTCGGCCGGCATTCTGTACCCCTCCCTCCCCCTGGCCTGAGTGAGCCAGAGCCCCTGAATCAGCTGCTACTTTAACCCTATCCTGTCTGGACAGGGAACAGACGCCCTAAGGCGACCTACACGCAGAGACAGGGCCGAATCCAAAGCTGAACCCCAGTAGCTGTGCGAACAAAGAAGAGAAAGGGAAATCTCTCCTAGCAGCCTCAGGAGCAGCGGATTAAAGCTCCACGATCAACTTGATGTAACCTGCATATATGGGATACCTGAATAGACAACGAATCATCCCAAAATTGAGGCAGTGGACTTTGGGAACAAAGATATATGTATATTTTTCCTTTTTCTCTTTTTGTGAGTGTGTATGTGTATATTTCTTTATGTGATTTTGTCTGTATAACTTTGCTTTTACCATTTGTCCTGGGGTTCTGTCTGTCCATTTTTTTTTTTTAGTATAGTTTTTAGCGCTTGTTATCATTGATGGATTTGTTTTTTGGTTTGGATGCTCTCTTCTTTCCTTTGTTTTCCCATTACTTTATAATTTTTACTAATTATTTTTTATTTTAATAACTTACTTTTATTTCCTTTCTTTCATTTTTTTTTCTCCCTTTTCTGCTGAGCCGTGTGGCTGAAAGGGTCTTTGTGCTCCGGCTGGGTGTCAGGCTTGTGCCTCTGAGGTGGGAGAGCCGAGTTCAGGAAATTGGTCCACCAGAGACCTCCCGGCCCCACATAATATCAAACGGTGAAAGCTGTCCCAGAGATCTCCATCTCAACGCTAAGACCCAGCTCCACTCAATGACCAGCAAGCTACAGTGTTGGACACCCTATGCCAAACAACTAGCAAGACAGGAACACAATCCCACTAGCAGAGAGGCTGCCTAAAATCTTATAAGGTCACAGACACCCCAAAACACAGAACCAGATGTGGTCCTGCCCATGAAAAAGACAAGATCCAGACTCATCCTCCAGAACACAACACAGGCACCAGTCCCCTCCACCAGGAAGCCTACACAGATCACTCAACCAACTTCACCCACTGGGGGCAGACACCAAAAACAATGGGAATTATACACCTGCAGCCTGCAAAATGGAGACCGCAAACACAGTAATTTAAGCAAAATGAGAAGACAGAGAAACACACAGCAGATGAAGGAGCAAGGTAAAAACCCACCAGACCAAACAAATGAAGAAGAAATAGGCAGTCTCCCTGAAAAAGAATTCAGAGTAATTATAGTAAAGATGATCCAAAATATTGGAAATAGAATGGAGAAAATACAAGAAATGTTTAACAAGGAACAAGAAGGAATAAAGAGCAAACAAACAATGATGAAGAACACAATAAATGAAATTAAAAATTCTCTAGAGGGAATCAATAGCAGAATACATGAGGCAGAAGAACAGATAAGTAACCTGGAAGATAAAATAATGGAAATAACTATGGCAGAGCAGAATAAACAATAAAGAATGAAAAGCATTGAGGACAGTCTCAGAGACCTCTGGAAAAATATTAAATGCACCAACATTCGAATTATAGGGGTCCCAGAAGAAGAGAAAAAGAAAGGGACTGAGAAAATATTTGAAGAGATTATACTTGAAAACTTCCCTAATATGGGAAAGGAAATAGTTAATCAAGCCCAGGAAATGCAGAGAGTCCCATACAGGATAAATCCAAGGAGAAACATGCCAAGATACATATTAATCAAACTATCAAAAATTAAATACAAAGAAAAAAATTAAAAGCAGCAAGAGAAAAAAAACAAATAACATACAAGGCAATCCCCATAAGGTTAACAGCTGATCTTTCAGCAGAAACTCTGCAAGCCAGAAGGGAGTGGCAGGACATGTTTAAAGTTGTGAAAGGGAAAAACCTACAACCAAGATTACTCTACCAGCAAGGATCTCATTCAGATTCAATGGAGAAATTAAAACCTTTACAGACAAGCAAAAGCTAAGAGAATTCAGCACCACCAAACGAGCTTTACAACAAATGCTAAAGGAACTTCTCTAGGCAGGAAACACAAGAGAAGGAAAAGACCTACAATAACAAACCCAAAACAATTAAGAAAATGGTAATAGGAACATGCATATCAATAATTACCTTAAATATAAATGGATTAAATGCTCCAGCCAAAAGTCACAGACTGGCTGAATTGATACAAAAACAAGATCCGTATATATGCTGTCTACAAGAGACCCACTTCAGACCTAGGGACACATACAGACTGAAAGTGAGGAGATGGAAAAAGATATTCCATGCAAATTGGAAATCAAAAGGAAGCTGGAGTAGCAATACTCATATCAGAGAAAATAGACTTTAAAATAAAGACTATTATAAGAGACAAAGAAGGACACTATATACTGACCAAGGGATCAATCCAAGAAGAAGATATAACAAATGTAAATATTTATGCACCCAACATAGGAGCACCTTAATACATAAGGCAAATGCTAACAGCCATAAAAGGGGAAATTGACAGTAGCACAGTCATAGTAGGGGACCAATTGACAGATCATCCAAGTTGAAAATATTAAGGAAACACAAGCTTTAAATGACACATTAAAGAAGATGGACTTAATAGATATTTGTAGGATATTCCGTTCAAAAGCAACAGAATACACTTTCTCCTCAAGTACTCATAGGACATTCCCTAGGATAGATCATATGTTCAGTCACAAATCAAGCCTTGGTAAATTTAAGAAAATTGAAATCATATTAAGTAGCTTTTATGACCACACGCTATGAGACTAGACATCAATTACAGGAAAAAGTCTGTAAAAAATACAAATACATGGAGGCAAAACCATATATTACTTAATAATCAAGAGATCACCAAAGAAATCAAAGTGGAAATCAAGGAATACCTAGAAACAGATGACAATGAAAACACAATGACCCAAAACCTATGACATGCAGCAAAAGCAGTTCTAAGAGGGAAGTTTATAGCAATACAACCATACCTAAAGAAACAGAAACATCTCTAGTAAACAACCTAACCTTACACCTAAAGCAATTAGAGAAAGAAGAACCAAAAAACCCCCAAAGTTAGCAGAAGGAAAGAAATCATAAAGATCAGATCAGAAATAAAAAGATACAAAGGAAACAGTAGCAAAGATCAATAAAACTAAAAGCTGGTCCTTTGAGAAGATAAGCAAAATTGATAAACCATTAGCCAGACATCAATAAAAAAAGGGAGAATACTCAAATCAATAGAATTAGAAATGAAAAAGGAGAAGTAACAACTAACACTGCAGAAATACAAAGAATCATGAGAGATTACTACAAGCAACTATATGCCAATAAAATGGAAAACCTGGAAGAAATGGACAAATTCTTAGAAAAGCACAGCCTTCCGAGACTGAACCAGGAAGAAATAGAAAATATAAACAGACCAATCACAAGCATGGAAATTGAGACAGTGATTAATAATCTTCCAACAAACAAAAGCCCAGGAACAGATGGCTTCACAGGTGAATTCTATCAAACATTTAGGGAAGAGCTAACACCTATCCTTCTCAAATTCTTAAAATATAGGAGAGGGAGGAACACTCCCAAACTCATTCTATGAGGCCACCAACACCCTGATACCAAAACCAGACAAAGATGTTATAAAAAAGAGAAAACTACAGGCCAATATCACTGATGAACATAGATGCAAATATCCTCAACAGAATACTAGCAAACAGAATCCAACAGCACATTAAAAGGATCATACACCATGATCAAGTGGTGTTTACCCCAGGAATGCAAGGATTCTTCAATATACGCAAATCAATCCATGTGATACACCATATTAACACATTCAAGGATAAAAAACATATGATCATCTCAATAGATGCAGAAAAAGCTTCTGACAAAATTCAAACCCATTTATGATAGAACCCTCCAGAAAGTAGGCATAGAGGGAACTTACCTCAACATAATAAAGGTCATATATGACAAACCCACAGCCAACATCATTCTCAATGGTGAAAAACTGAAACCATTTCCACTAAGATCAGCAACAAGACAAGTTTGCCCACTCTCACCACTATTATTCAGCATAGTTTTGGAAGTTTTAGCCACAGTAATTCGAGAAGAAAAAGAAGTAAAAGGAATACAAATAGGAAAAGAAGAAGTAAAGCTGTCACCGTTTGCAGATGACATGATACTATACATAGAGAATCCTAAAGATGCTACCAGAAAACTACTAGAGCTACTCAATGATTTTGGTAAAGCAGCAGGATACAAAATTAATGCACAGAAATCTCTTGCATTCCTATACACTAATGATGAAAAATCTGAAAGAGAAATTAAGGAAACACTCCCATTTACCACTGTAACAAAAAGAATAAACCTACCTAAGGAGACAAAAGACCTGTATGCAGAAAATTATAAGACACTGATGAAAGAAATTAAAGATGATACAAACAGAAGGAGTGGAATATCATGTTCTTGGATTGGAAGAATTGACACTGTGACAATGACTATACTACCCAAAGCAATCTACAGTTTCAATGCAATCCTTATAAGATTACCAATGGCATTTTTTACAGAACGAGAACAAAAAATCTTAAAATTTGTATAGAGACAAAAAAGACCTCGAACAGCCAAAGCAGTCTTGAGAGAAAAAAGCGGAGCTGGAGGAATCAGGCTCCCAGACTTCAGACTATACTACAAAGCTACAGCAATCAAGACAGTATGGTACTGGCACAAAAACAGAAATATAGATCAATGGAACAGGATAGAAAGCCCAGAGATAAACCCATGCACATATGGTCACCTTATTTTTGATAAAGGAGGCAAGAATATACAATAGAGAAAAGACAGCCTCTTCAGTAAGTGGTGCTGGGAAAACTAGACAGCTACATGTAAAAGAATGAAATTAGAACACTCTCTAACACCATATACAAAAATAAACTCAAAATGGATTAAAGACCTAAATGTAAGGCCAGAAACTATCAAACTCTTAGAGGAAAACATAGGCAGAACACTCTATGATATATACCACAGCAAGATCCTTTTTGACCCACCTCCTATAGAGAAATGAAAATAAAAACAAAAATAAAGAAATGGGACCTAATGAAACTTAAAAGCTTTTGCACAGGAATGGAAACCATAAACAAAATGAAAAGACATCCCTCAGAATTGGAGGAAATATTTGCAAATGAAGCAACTGACAAAGGATTAATCTCCAAAATATACAAGCATCTCATGCAGCTCAATATCAAAAAAACAAAAAACCCAGTCCAAAAATGGGCAGAAGATCTAAATAGACATTTCTCCAAAGAAGATATACAGATTGCCAACAAACACATGAAAGGATGCTCAACATCACTAATCATTAGAGAAATGCAAATCAGAACTACCATGAGATATCACCTCACACCGGTCAGAATGGCCATCATCAAAAAATCTACAAACAATAAATTCTGGAAACGGTGTGGAGAAAAGGGAATCCTCTTGCACTGTTGGTGGGGATGTAAATTGATACAGCTACTATGGAGAACAGTATGGAGGTTCCCAGCAATCCCACTACTGGGCATATACCCTGAGAAAACCATAATTCCAAAAGAGTCATGTACCACAATGTTCATTGCAGCTCTATTTACAATAGCCAGGACATGGAAGCAACCTAAGTGTCCATCAGCAAATGAATGGATAAAGAAGATGTGGCACATATATACAATGGAATATTGCTCAGCTATAAAAAGAAATGAAATTGATTTATTTGTAGTGAGGTGGATGGACCTAGAGTCTTTCATACAGAATGAAGCAAGTCAGAAAGAAAAACAAGTACCGTATGCTACCACATATATACGGAATCTTAAAAAGAAAAGGTTATCAATAACCTAGTGGCAGGACAGGAATAAAGACACAGATGTAGAGAATGGACTTGAGGACACAGGGAAGAGGAAGGGAATTGTGGTCGAAGTGAGGAAGAGGCATGGACTAATATATACTACCAAATGTAAAATAGATAGCTAGTGGGAAGCAGCCGCATAGCACAGGGAGATCAGCTCAGTGCTTCGTGACCACCTAGAGGGGTGGGATAGGGAGGGTGGGAGGGAGATGCAAGAGGGAGGAAATGTGAGGATGTATGTATACGTATAGCTGATTCACTTTGTTATAAAGCAGAAACTAACACACCATTGTAAAGCAATTATACTCCAATAAAGATGTTAAAAACCCAAGACCTTGAATAATATTCACTCTGGATGTATATATCCACCACCCCTAATTGTAAGATATAAGCCCATTCACATATTATATTTTCTGCCTGGAAATATAAATCATTTTAATTTGCAAACTTGCAAAGCACTTGAGATGTCAAAATATGAAATAGACATATTTAAAAAGCAAAATACTACAGCATTGTATTCCTCCTTCCCCATTTGTTTATACCTATAGTATTCCTATAGCTTGTAATTTCTGGGGCATCACTATTAGTTTATTTTGCCTGAGAGATACTTTTGAAAATAAAAATATTGGTTGTTTTTCAGCTTAGAAGTTCAGTCCTTTTCAATCAACCATGTGGCCTAATTAAGTTTTCAAGGACAAAACTCAATTTCAAAACCATGTATATCATAACAAATCATTGATATTGATACCTGGTAAAATACTTGGGGAGAATTTTAATAATCCCCACTGGATGTCTTACTGGATTTCCAACAGCATGCAGCTGCAGATAAAATGAACACAGCAGGTCTTATTCATTATTCCAGAGTTAGGTACACAGAGGTTTTACTTAGATTAGTAAGGTATATGGATAATTTTAGATTTCTGTCTATTGACTTATTGGTTGTGTGACTTTGGTCAATTTATGTAACCTCAGTAAGCATCAGTGTACTCTTCTAGAAAGAAATTGTTATGAGTATAGATAGTATGTGCAACGTGTGTGACATTTAGGAATCATTTCATGGATTGTGTTTCTTATTATTGGATAATTATATTGGAAAACAATGGCACATAGTCAAAGCAACAAATTAATCAAAGGCTTTGCTGTATTTTTTTCTGGTATGTGTTATGTGTTTGTCTAGTTCTATACATATATTTTTTATTCGTATTTTCCTCTGAGTAATATCACCATTAGTTTACCTTCTCTTAATACATGTCAACAGATGACTGGAAGGTAGTATCTTGAGTGCCAAAGTACTAGTGGACATTATTAAATGATTCCATGGACACTTCGTATCTGGATCATTAAGAATAAATTATATATTCTTGTCAATTCATATTACCAAATGACACCAAGATAGGGTTAAACTGGTCCACTGTAGTCTTACACCACCATCTGCACCTGTGTTATGCCATTGCTCATCTGCAG
This sequence comes from Lipotes vexillifer, assembly GCF_000442215.2. Taxonomy (NCBI): domain Eukaryota; kingdom Metazoa; phylum Chordata; class Mammalia; order Artiodactyla; family Lipotidae; genus Lipotes; species Lipotes vexillifer. The sequence goes on along the minus strand of NW_006770402.1, from coordinate 840,137 downwards.
TGAACAATAAGATAAACATAAATCTTGGTACTCAGCTCTGCATACAGTGAGTGCTAAATAAATCATAAAAATTATGAAGTAAAGAAGTAAAATGTTAAATCAAAAACTCCATCATTTATCCTATGAGTAGAGTAAATTCCATACATTCTTCCTCTCATTGTGTTACTTGTTACACTTAGATGGTTTTACGAGCAACATCAAACCCTATATATGTGTTGGTCATAGGCAAAGAAATGTGACCCACTGTAAATAATTTTGCTCAGTTAAAATGTATGATCCAGTTTAAAACAAAAATTCATTTCTCAGTGTTTTACTCTGTTTTGAAAAGGACTGCAGAATAGTCTAGACTTGACATGACAACAATATACTCTTACCACAAATGAGAGTGTTTATTGCCTCCTTTTCTCTCCAACCTTGGCACAAGGTGTAAAATATAATTATTTCTACATTTATTGCCATCTGTTGTATGGCATTAAGATCAACTGCCCTTTATTTCTGTTTGTGGTGCTTTTTAAGGTTTTTCTTTGGCAGTCAGGTCATACCATCTGATGTTGAGGCTTTGTGCCCGTGGGTGGACAACTGGAATAGTTGGCTTAAATAAGTTTGTGCTTATTGCTAGTTCTGGTAGAGACATAGTTCTCAAGGGTTATTTCCTCAGATTATCTGCTGGAGTAAATTGGTTTCAGTCCAGTAGAATATCTTCCATTGTACTTGTTTTCAAAGCCATCCAGTCCTTGTGTAAGATTTTGGTTTCTTTCCAATTCTTGCAGCTGTAGGCTAGTAGTATGATTACATTGGACTTGAATATCCTGTTTTGTATCCATGCTTTTAGTTTTTGTAGACTCCTTATAAATAATTTAGGAAATAATTTCTCCTTTACTCTGAACATTATTTGTTCGGTGAGTCTATAATGTAAAGTGACTTAAGTTCTAGATTGATGTTAATTTGGGGTCTGAAGAGTGTTTGGTTTGACATAATTCTGAGATTTAGTAAGCTGGTTGGACTTTGTGAATCTTTTACTAAATTTACTATCTTTGGATTTTCTCTGTAGGTTGCTTGCAAAGCAATAATATCTGATTGTACATGCTTTATTTGTACCTCCCTGAATGCTCTCCTTCTCATTGATGTCAACATAAAGGAAGGATATCCTCCATTTGAGGATTTGAAAATTCATGCCCTAAGAGAGAGTCAATGTAGAAAAAGAAAGGCAGTAGAGTGAGGACAGGCCCTTGTTACCACAGATCCAATAACAGGGAAGTGCTGTTTCAAAAAAGCCAAGAAGAAGAAGGGTTTCAAGAAAAAGAGTCAGAGAAAATATTTGAAATTATTATCATTAGTTACGTTTCTTTATCTTGTATTTCAATATGTAGAGTAATGGTCATTCTAGAATCTAAATGATCAAAAACTTATTTTCTGAGTACCCAGAGATGAGATTTTTCCTTTAAAATACATTAGCTACATTTGACCCCATCTGAAATAAAAATGTAAATACTTGGCTCAAAGCAGTGCCTGAATACATGCTGATTTATCAATTGCTCTGCCTTGAATTGCCTGAAACAAAGCTGATTCTGCATAAAAGGAACAGATGCTCTCCTGTTGACATGATAAGTTAACATTGTTGCACAGCTATCATGATTTGCACTCATTATCTTCTATGGAGCTCACATAGTGCTAAGTTCTTGAATGTGACTTGTATTGGGTTGGCCAAAAAGTTCATTTGGGTTTTTCTGTAACATCTAACGGCAAACCTGAATGACCATCCCAATAGTATACCATTTCTTCTGCTTCAGTTTACTCTCCACAGGTGAAAGTTCAGTATTCAGTGTTCTTCCTACACTATTACTTTTTTACAAATTAAATAGATGATTTCTATTGTTTACAAAGACTTTTATTCTTCTTCAGGATATACTTCAAAACACAGCAATTCAACCCTCCATATAACCACCAGCAAATTCCAGTAACAAGTTAACAATGACCAATTTTATCATGTTAAAGAAATTGTATGTAGATAGCATTAAGTCAGAGTTCTTAAATGATTTCAAGACTTTTTAGGTGTTTTTACTCACTCAACTCAAGAATTCAGCAGTTATGCATTGCATTGCTATCTTTGCAGATTTAAGTATAGATATAATAACAAAATATTATTTTAAATTTTATTTCATTTTCTACTAATTTATAAGCTAAATTTATGGCTAAATATATATTTGTAACATTCATTATCAAAAGTAAGCAATTTAGGGCTTCCCTGGGTGGGGCAGTGGTTGAGAGTCCACCTGCCGATGCAGGGGACATGGGTTCGTGCCCCGGTCCGGGAAGATCCCACATGCCGCGGAGCGGCTGGGCCCGTGGGCCATGGCCGCTGAGCCTGCGCGTCCAGAGTCTGTGCTCCGCAACGGGAGAGGCCATAGCAGTGAGAGGCCCGCGTACCACAAAAACAAAACAAAACAAAACAAAACAAAACAAAACAAAACAAAATTAAGCAATTTATAAATGGAGAATTCTCAAAGAAAAAATATGTATCTTTTACCTAATCAGAGCACTGCTTTTCCCCAGGTATTTCTTCTTGAAGATATGAAAAAATAAAAATCTCAGAATCTACTAGACAATTCTGATGATAACACCAGCAACCACTTAAGACAGGAAGAGACAGAAACTAATTAGAATTTTATTAGAACAGTAATTCTATGAATGGTTAATTGATTGCTGTTGCAACACCCCCAGGGCATGTTTGATTATTTCAAGAGATGGAATAAAATTCCCAACTTCATCAGGAAAAATTAATTTAAATTTAATTTAAAATATAAAGCATCAAACCCTACTTTTGAAATCAGACATCTGTAAATCTTAAACTTTGGAAAGATAAATTCAGAATTAAGAAAAAAAAAGATAATCTGTAGGAGCCTATGTACCAAATTGAAAGGAAAAACACTGTTTGCACACTGTTTACTTTCACCTATTGAATTAATTAATAGATGGTGCTTGAGATGAAAACTTTAATTATCAGGAAGATTCCATTACATTGAATCCCATTTTTGAGAGTGTTGGATAATAAATTAGTATTTGTGAATTTGTCATTAGAAAAATAAACTGCCAAAATAATTTGGTAATTAGAAGGATTAAGTAAAAAATTTAAAAAAAATTCTAGCTTGTCATATAGGTATAGATGACAAAGGGACAGTTTTCCCAGCCTATACAAATGATCTAACATATTTGTATAGGAGAAAAATTGTGGATTAAAACATCCAGAATTGAAATATTAAGTATTTGAGGTAGTTGCAAGAGGAGTGTCTCATGAACCAAAATAATTTGCTTTAACTCAAATTTTGATAATATTCCAGATATCTGATTTTTAGAAATCTTCTTGCTTTTGAGAGTAAATATCAAACATTTTACTTGGCTTATTTTGTAGAATTACCAGCATAGGAAGATTTTAAAAAATGCACTTTAGTTCAGGTTTTTACTCAAATTGTGACCCATGTCGGTGATTTTATTTCTCAGAAATGTCTTCCTCATTCTTCTGACCCCACATGCTTTTCCAGAACTGCTGCTTCTACTAATTTATAAGCTAAACTAGTGGGCCCTGCCAGATTCAGTTTGGTGAGCCAAGTTAATATGTTATTTTAAGCTACTACTATTTGGTATAATTTGTTATGTAACTGTTTTTTAAATATAAGTTTTACTAGTATTTTGGTATGGCAAGTCCAAAAGATCAAAAGAGGACTGCCATTGAAAAAATTGTTATATGCACAGCTCCCAAGAGGAGGTGGCACGCCATGCCACAGAAGGCCACATGGGGAAGCATGAGCATCTGTTAGGAGGCAGAGAGAGCAAGGGGAAGTGTGGACAAGAGACTTTATTGTGCTTCCATAGGAGGGAATGGACAAAGTAAGTGGGCTTAAGATTAGCTAGTTTGAATAATTGTGATGGGCTCTGGGGCAGAGTGCTATTCTTAGTTGTGTGAGCTCCAGATTGTTGTATTTTCATTTGAAAGGCACACTCAAGGGTGAGTTGTTTACTATCTCTAGGAATTGACTATCTCTGGGAGGGACAGTCCTTCCAGGGACAGCAAGGCCCCATACGTTAAAGCATAAAAATACAGAAAATAAATCATGGTTACTTGAGTAGCAGAATATATATCTATAGATATCTATCTTTACCTATCTATCTGTCTATCTATGTATCTATCTATCTATCTATTTTTAACCAGATGTAAGGAAGCCTCAAACTTAGTCATGTGAATCTAGGACTGTGGTGTAGGCACAAGCTGGAAGAACAAAAGGCAAAAGCCTGTTGGCATGTGAGTTGGCTGTTGATAATACCTTAAAGGAAAGTAAGATGTTATTTGAAGCTGGAGACTAGAGAAAACTTGTGTAGTGGTGGAAAGTTTCACAACAATTGCCTGTAGTAATGTGGAAAATACAGAATATAAGTAATGAACCGATGACCTAGCTAAGGAGATTCAGGCAGAGTGATGAAAGTCATTCTTGGCTTTTCTTACTAACTATTATAAAATTCAAGAGGAAAACTATAAGCTAAGAAGGAACTAGTTAATACAAATGAGCAAGTATTTGTTGGGTTTGAAAATAAATTTGTTCCCCATTCCCAACCTCTCCAGATGGGAGCAATACTAAATTTAAGAAATGGCTTTTAGGCAAAGATTGTATCAGTGTATTGTCATAAAAACATGGTTGTAGATGAGGACCAGGATGTAACTGTATATCCCCTTGTTAAGAGTGCGGGAGGATTGGGGCTTCCCTGGTGGTGCAGTGGTTGAGAGTCTGCCTGTCCGGGAATATCCCACATGCCGTGGAGGGGCTGGGCCTGTGAGCCATGGCCGCTGAGCCTGCGTGTCCGGAGCCTGTGCTCCGCAACGGGAGAGGCCACAACAGTGAGAGGCCCGCGTACCGCAAAAAAAAAAAAGAGTTCAGGAGGATTTAAGGTAGTACTTTGATTAGACAAAATTCCTTTTTGTATCTCATAGATCCTCTCTGTTAAAAAATAAGGCTCCTAAGACTATAAGGGACATTGCCCTAAAATACCTTTATCTAAAACCCACAATACACAAAGCCTTATTTCAAGATTTATGAGTGTAGATTTTATCTAATGGATTAAATTATGATAAGATTTATGAGAAATCCATAGACTCTTTAAGAGAATAATATTAGTGGAAACACTGCCAGCTAGGACTAAAAAACACAGGGGTAGTGTCAAATAAAAAGAGACCTTTGGATACTCCAACTTCCGTAGGTAGAAAACAGGCTGAAAGAATCATTCATCTGCTAACACCAACAATGTTTTTTTTATGGCAAATGAAGAATACTTTAGAGGAAACTATCAAAAGCCCAGAACGCAAAGCCAAGAGATAGGGAGAATCATTCCTGTCAACCTGTGTCCAACTGGGATTTAGAATTTCTATGGACCTGTGATTTCTTAATGCCTTAGATTTTTCTCCCTTTAAAATGAAGGATCTATTGCATGTCTAACCATGGTATGTTGGGATTGTGTGGGTCAGAGGGCTTGTCCTTTTAGTTTACAGCTCTTCAGATCTACAGGATTGTTTTCTAAAAGTTATACTAGATAAATTGCACCTGAGGAGCTTAATCTATAATTGGAACTGATTTAGAAGATCCTGGGCCTCAGTCCTGAAACAAATGCCATAATGGGATAAGACTAGACTCATGAGAGGGATATGAATTATTATGACCAGAGAATAGACAATGGTAAATTATAGTTTCCAAGAAATTATCTAAGCAATATTTCCAGTCCTATGTGGACTTTCAGAAGCTTGCCTATTGTTGTTTTAAGCTACTAAATATGGGATCATTTTTATAGTTTGATGAATTAGAGCAGAATGATCCCTTTAGGGTAAATTAAATAAAAATTTTCACTCTATCCTTACAACAGTGTGTTAAAATATGTAGATTTTGTAAATATGCTTTTGATTGATAGTTATAGAGTGATTAAGTAATATTTGTAAACTTTCGTATCCTGGAGCCAGGATTCAAATCTAGTCAATCTTATTTCAGAGGCTCTTAGTAACAAAGCTATATTGTTTATTTATCATTTATGAAACACCTCTTTTAGATCATGTACTGTACGGTTTGCAACCAAACACAAAGAGACCTCTTCTCATTTAACAGTTGGATAAATATTACACAAAGAAGTAAAGTTTCTTGCTCAAAGTCACAGAGCCTGAGAATGTCAAAACTAAGTCTTAAACCCAGGGAATCAAACTTTAGAATCCCTGCTTTTAAACAATGTCATATACAGCTGCTGTGGCTAGTAGTTTAGCATTCTTATCTTTTTTCTTTCCAGCAGATCTTAAATTCATTACTTTCTTTTCAGAAAACAGAATGGATAGAAAACTAAAGCTGTAGCAGCACAATTTGGATGTCACCAGACCATTTCTCCTAATCATTAACCCTACCCTCAGGTAAGAGATGGTTTACTAAAATGGCCTTTTCCAGGAGGCTCAATTTTTCTCAAATGTCTGCATTGTTTTAATAACCATTTAGATTGTGCTAAATATAAATAGTCAGATATTCTGGTGATTGTAATAACAGAAAGGTCCTAAATTCAGTGCTTGTCATTTAAAAAAAGATGCATCTTTTCTGAATTGCCATTCAGACTACTTATTTTTCTTTGCTTCTTTCTCGTTTTTCATAATATTAATTATTTTAAAAACACATATCCTGACTGCTCCACTGTTCTGTAAAATCCTTTCAGTAGTCATAGTATCCAGAATGTAAAGTTTCAATACAGATTTGATGAATGAGTATCAATAAAATGGGGTTAGTACCTCTCTCCCCGACCCTTTTTAAAAAAAATTTAACAAATACTTTTACTCCAGGCACTGCTCTAATTGCTTTATAAATGTTAACTCATTTTATATCTAAAATAATTCTATGAAGTAAGGGCCGTTAATATTCTCATTTTAAAATTGAAGAAAGTGATACATAGAAAATCTGTTAAGTAATTTGCACAAAGTCACACTGGACAGGTAAGGGAACAGGACTTTACAGCCAGCTAGTCTAATTTCAGATTCTATGCTCTTAACCATTACAGTATGATACATACGAAGTGACTCAGTATTGAATCAGCAGGCATTACATAAATATATTAAATTGAACTATATTTTTGATCCTTAAAAATGTCAATTTCATATTTCGGCCAATAACATTTGAAGGTATACTTTGACCAAGAAAAAAGAGTAAATAGCTTTATTTTTTGTGAATGAGAAGTCACAATGTGAATAGAATAGACATGTTATAGAATAGTATATTCTCTAATGCTCCTATGATGGCTGTGTTTTCAAAAAGTGATGGAAAGAGTAAATCTTTAGTGTCTCAACTTTCTAATCAATTTAACAATTGATTAGAAAGAGGAGGCAGCAAGGAGAACAGTGGATACGTAAATACAGCTGCAGTGATTCAATCTAGTAGAGTCAAAGACTGCCTTACAATTAGAGACAGATCCATGGTCAACCAGTCTGGGGGCTGACTGATCAATTAAAAGCAAATCCCTAAACAAATAGTTATTTACTTGGTGAGGTACTCTTATTTCAGCA
>NW_006770402.1:770583-832491 GCF_000442215.2 Lipotes vexillifer | reverse complement strand
CAGCAGGAAATAACACAACAGCACAAAAAGCATTCTGCTTTGAACTTTGTAAGCTGATAACACAGTCTTTAGCATTGCTTGAATTTTGACATTAGAGATGTGTATTTTTTCAGATGGTAGGCGCTGAGCTCCAGCTCTCCATCTCCTTCCCCAGCACTCCCCTCCCCCACCCCACAGATAAATAACTTATCTTGGAAATATATTCTAGCTGAGAGAAAGGTTTGGTGTCAGCACTTCTAGAATCACCTTCACCACCTTTCTTGTGTGTGTGTGTGTGATTTTTTTTTTTAACAGGGGACAAAACTCCTATTTCTCTATGTGTTAGTGTTCTCAATTAAATTTCTTTACTTGATTTTTCGATTACCATGTAATTGGTAACTGATCAAGTGATTAGGAGATATGTCTTTGGCTATGATATTGACTCTGCACTCAAGGAAAATTAATAGAGGAAATCAATACAATATAAACAGATTATCTGCCTTGAAGTTTCAGAAAATTTTCAAAAACTATATGAAATAACAAATAAGGATTTTTTTTGGAAACATACATCATAATGTCACAATATTTGAAAACGTAAAATATGGGTGTAGTAATGAATAATAGTAAACTTATTGAGCACCTACCCTGGGAAAGTCTCTAGGTCTCATCTTGGCTTTAAAGTGACAGTCATCACACATTTCTCTTCCATACTGCAGCATCCAGCATTTTCCTGTGGACCCAACACTATTTGCCAACGTTCTCAGGGGTGGTACTGCTATGGAACAACAGGCATAGGTGGGATTTAGAATTAGTTACATAGCATACATAATTAATGCTTACTTTGATGATAAGAAAGTAAGAAAATGGATTTTGCATAAGAAATTTAAAGTAAACTTTGCCAGTGAGTGTGATGAGAAAGATGAATTAGGCAAAATGTATTGATATATACTTACATTACATTAATAGGGTACATATTTAGGCATTTATACTATATAGATGCCTAAAAATGTACCCTATTAATGTATTTATAGATTAAAATATATTCATACATTATCTTAGGTGTCTATTTATAACCAAGATATTTAAGACATATTGTTACACAGGTTCAAATATATTGATTCTACATTTTTTTATTTAAAAAAAATCAAGGGAAACCAAAGTAAAAATGAAGAATCCTAAAGATGAGCAAGGAAATTAAGCTTGTAAATAGCATGGAGGAAAATATCTGCCAAAGGCATATTGAGGAGTAAAGAAGATTGACTCAGGAAATGAGTCCAATGTTTAAGGAGCATGAAATGAAAAACAATATACAGTGTGCTGTTATAATGTTTTAAAGCACTGTGGGTTTTATGTTGGTGTTTATGGCAACATCTAATCTGCTTTAGAAACTTATTTTGACATTGTCTTGTACTAAGGATACATGTCAGAAAGCCTTTTCTATCTCAGGTCTACAGGAATCAGGCTCAGGAATAGATGTCCTGTCTTAGTATCCTCAATAGTCATGCTTTATCAGATCTCAAGTATGGTGAAGTTTTTGGAGGATGTATAATAGGAGTAAAATAATAATAAATTTCACTCACCAGAAAGCATAACATAAACACGTTTGTGTGAAATATACCATGTATTTGACTGGAATATCTCAGTAGACTTTCTGAGAATTTAGACTGCAGTAAAAGTAAATTAGCAATGACATCAAATACCTTCCTAAGTGAAACATAGTTCTCTATAAGTCTTTTTTAAGAGTAAAAATTATTCATTCATTCATTCATCAACATTTTTGGGGGTAAACTTAACAATAGACAAGCACTGACTACCATAAATCAGTTTCATTTTAAGGGGAAAATGAACAAGAAATATTGAAAATTCATTCTGGTTATCTTTTGCTGCACTTTAAAAACTGGGGACCAACCAGCTCATTATATGTTGGGTGATGCCTTCACCCAACATCATGGAAACCTAAAAGCTTACTTTGCAGTGTCTGAAAACATAATTTATTTCGGCTTCAGTTGTATGAATTTATCTGTAATAAGAATCAACCAATTAATCATAATATGTGTGATTCAATTTAAAAGTTACTATCAAGCTTTTGCAGCATAATTCTATAGTGAAGCAAATTAATTAATTAATTAATTTAGGCCAAATTTATTACTCTTTGTTTATTCTAAAGATGATTTTGGCAATTATAATTCTAGTTATAGAAATATCGAGGAAGAAAAAAGTTTTATCTTTTAAAAATTCATATTATGATCCTTAGTCATATTCAGTAGCTTCTTAGATATTTTATATATAAAAATAAATTATGTAAATATATATTATAATATTATAAATATTCCAAAATAATAATTTTCTTGTTTACTTGCTTTTGTTTTTATCTCTCTTCCTCACTGTAATGTAAACTTGTTAAGAATGGAGACCATGTTGATATAGTTCACTTGACTCATAGTTAACAATCAATAGTTATTACTGAATGAATGAATTTGTGAATTCCTTCTGTCTTGTGATGTATTCTAAACAAAAACACACCAGAGAAGCTCCCATAGATTTAATAAATAGCAAGCCATAATTAAAAAGGAATTTTGGACAGCCCAATTAAATTACAGTCCTAATGTCTAGATGACATACTAACAATAGTATAAGTCAAAAATTGCTTTAGTTACAAACAAAATCAACCCAATTCTAATTAGCAAAAAAAAAAAAAAATGATGTTAACTGTTTTATGTAATGAGATAAGCCAAGGGTTCATTTGAATCTGGTATGCTTGGATCCAGGGACTCAAACAACATCCATCAGTGTTCCATTTTCCTTTTCATCTATTGGACATGCTTAATTTCAATGATGGGATAGAGATTCTCTGATTTCCCAAGACTTATACCTGCCAGGTTGGTAATCCCATGAGAAATAAAATACTTTCTTGAATATCTCAGGTTGATTGGCCCAAGGAGAATTTTGATTAACCTGCACTAGTTATATGCCCATTTCAAATAGATAACCTTCCCAAGGGGTACTTCTGTTCCCTGGATTTTAAGTCATGTTCTCATTTGCAAGGGCAAACTACACAAAATTGATTGACCCTAGAAAAGCGGGAATGCTATTAGATGAAAAATAAAAAAGTGCTAGGAAAATTAGTAAATAATGTTTCTCCTACCCACTTCTTCCCAAAAACCAGTGCTAAGTTTCATTTTTAATTAAGGCTTTGCTAAATGAATACTTTATTTCCTTAATGGCTTTGATGAATGTCTTCTAATAGATAACTTTTTGTTATCCCCCTCATATACATTTTGCCTACAATGTTTAAGTCATATAGGCAATGGCTACTCTGTTGACTAGTAAGAATTAACCTTCTTTGTGTTTTATATATGAGACAAATATAAGAATGTTCAAATAGAAATTTATCATTTAAAACAATGCATATGATTGGTCCGTAATACTCTTGGAATATCTTCCTATCCAAGGATACCAAGCAAAAATTAAAATTTAACCTTTTTATGTGATTTTGAAGATGAAAACATTTTGAATATAGACATCTGCCTGATTGGAGTGGAATCATTACATCTATTAGTAGCAATGGTACAATGACCTTTGATAAACTAGATTTCCCAGAAGTTCATAGATATTAGTGTTTCGTTCTTTAAAAAGTAGCAATGATTAAGAGCCTGATAAAGTAAAAAAATATGATTTTTTTTCTATTGTGGTCTGTTGTGTTTTAAAAAAGCATCAAAGTGAGAAATGACAGTTATTAAGAATAGAAATATATATTTTTTCATTATTTTAGTCCTCGTGAGAATGTGTTAAAGCAGATCTTGCCTAGGGCTCTAACATCCACTGTGTAACAGAGTAATACATTTGAAAACTTTGTATGTTTTTCGATATTTAAAAGCGGCCTTTTTGAAATTTTGTTTCTAGGTAGATATTATTTACAGTTTGTGGGACACGATGAATTCAGTCTATAAATCAACCTCCAGGAACACAAATCTTGTTGGCTGCCATGTTAGTAAATCAACTCACCTAAATAATCCTGAGACTATGATAATGATTCAGGCTGTGGTCTTGGAAATTTAGCTATTGCGTCACTGTGAACTTGATCTTCTGACGTTTTAATGGATTGGGGTCCTATTTCTGATGGTTCAGTTTATACATGCGCATAAACTATTTTGAGCACATCAGAGCTGAGAGCTAAGAGCTAATGTTCAGGTTTGGAGTCAAACTGTCTGTCCTTTGAACTAAGTAGGTAGGGGTAAAGTGGACATCTAAGGAGTTTTCATTATAAGTGCAATTACTGCACTAAATAATATAATGTATACATGTACAACAGAACAAAACAAAGTAACACTGAAACAATGGATACCCTGGAGGGGATGATATATTTCCAAGAACTTCCCCATCTCTTCAAGTCAACTAATTTTATTATTTATTTATTGTATATGCTGTGCATGTGTGTGTATTAAAACAAAATGAATGTTGTTACTCAAAGGCATAAAAGCAACTTCCAAGAACATGGAGTCTGATGTTTGCAGCATTTTCATTCCAATTTCTTCCTTGTGTCTGGGATTGTTCGGCAATAAATTGTGTTCTATACTACTTCAATTACTAGTGTTTTCATATCTGACTGCACTTAATTGCTAAAGACATGATCTGCTAAAAGCTACATCTGGAAACAATGTCACTCTCTGTGTTTGGCATTTGAAAGTTGGACTTAGGTTAAATGAATACTTTTAACTACAAAGCTTCGGAAAAAAAATTACTGCCTCCATACACTTTCTATGGATTTAGCTTAAAACAAATTTTGTATGCTGTTTATTTATTCAGTATTTATTTTCTGAACTGGCTAGGTGTGTCTCTACCTTTATCTTATCTTTATCTGTGTATCTAACCATAGTTTCCCAGATAATTGCCTCCCTGGTATTAAGAGCAGATCTGGTCTTTTCTACGCATCAATTTTATATATGAACGTGGTCTGCAAAATGGTGAACTTAGCCTTTAGAATGTCAAAGGCAGTGAAGGGTGTTCCCATTCAAGAACAATTTTAATTTTACAAATAGCACAGGAATTGGTTTGAATTTGTCTTATAGAATTAAAATACATGCTTTTGTTCAACCCATAATTATTTGGACTCTTCACAGAATAGCTGGTGAACATGGCTCATACCCCGTGGAGCCCATCAGTTGGGCAGATTCTGTATTTTGAACCATAGATTTGCTTCACACGGCAAAGATGCCTGGGCTTTCAAAAATTACTGTGGGTAACATTTTTGTCTTGCTTCCTTGAGGGTGAATTAATCCAAAGGTAGGAGTGATGTAAAATTGGCAGTATATTTAGTTTAAAATATATCTTTATAAAGTATGGGTAATCTAGATACTAGTGAAAGAGGACAAAATTTGATGTGAAAATAAAATAATTTCTATTGCCTTTTTCCCCTGATTAATGGCATTATTTCAGATGTGATTAATTTTCAATGACATAATAAGAGACATGATTGTATTTTCCACTTCACTATGATATTAAATGTTTTGCTTATGGCAAAAAAATCTAGTTTTAGCAGAAATCCCTCGTTTTTTATTCCTTTCCCTAAGTGTTAAGTTATTTGACAAGGCCAGCCTTACGTTACATCTTATTAAATTGATTGGGGCTAGAAAAACATTAGAATAAGATACCCTACAACCCAATTCATTTCTGACATGTGATTTATAAGCTAGAGTTAAACTTGTTGATTAAAAAACAAAGTAAAATCAGAGAAATCTGAATGACACTATTCACTGCAAGAGACACAGCTTCCTCAACCATTTATATTTCTGATAGTAAGCTAATAGACAAATAAAGGTTACTAAAGAATCAGTGCTATGTGTCATTTTGGCATAGTAATTAATGCTATATTTGACAGAAATCAGATGCTTATTTTTCACCACAGAGGATGAGCAGTTTATATCTTCAGAATCTACTAGCTGCATGGCAACACATTACAGGGTAAATTGTTTATATTGTTAATTATATCAACAGAATATTGCATTATATCAGCCTACCCATTCTGGAATATTTGCTTTGATGGTAATGTATGCATTATATAGTTGAATCAATTTAAAATCAACACTGTGCTTCTGTGTGGATTGTTTAAATCGTATTAGTTTAATAGAGCGCTTACTGATGGGAGATAAAGATTGAATGGTCAACAGAGGTCTTCTCTTCGAATGTAACACTTCTGAGTATTAATGAAATTATTTGTGGCCGAGAGATGAAAGATATCTGCATTTCTATTACAACTATGCTGCAATTGGGAAGCATTTTCCCTAAAACTTGTAAAATTTACCCTTAAAGAAAAGCCACTCCTTCAGATAATGTTTTATAGATATTTGAGGTGATTCTCTGAATACATTGAAGTTATTTCTCCAAGTTTTCTGTTAACTCTGATATGTATCTGCAGTACTCTCATGCTGTCATGAAGAAAATGCTACTGATGTCACACATTTAAAATATCAGAATATCATGTAATAAATCTTTCCTGGACTTATGTGATAATGAGCTAATCAATTATTTTTGATATGAAAAAGTGGTGAGAACTTTAAAACTTCTAAACTTCTTTTTATTTTCTTGCTTCTGGTGAATTAAGAGTAATAGAGACAACCTTACATGTCTGGGTGCAATGACCTGGATCAAGTAAGAGTTGTGCACAGGACTGGATTTAATACAGACAATTCCTCTAAAACGAGAAGGAAAATGTGATGCCATACAGAAAACTATGGGATATGGAGATATGGACTAGAGAGCATGCATATAACCTACATATTCTGACTTGCAATTGCTATTCAGATTTAACTGCCTAACTGCTTTCTGGTCATCTGCGTGCCTTTGACAGAAACGAAGCACAATGAATAAAAGTGAATATGTTTTTATATAACTTGCCATACTGACATACAATATTGACTACCTTTACTTTTATTTGTAGTGACTTTAAAGAGGAACAATAAAGAACAGAAAGCATTCAGGTATTTTAAAGAAATTTTCTGAATAATTTGGTATAATAGTAATAATGTTTAGCAAGCAGTTAAAGATATTTGGTAAGCATTTCTCTGTGATGTCTCTGAATGATTTACATTGATAATTTAATTTTTCCACATTGTTACAAGATTGTACCATTGCTAGGGGTGCAAGAAGTTAGAGCCGTATTAAACTTGAAGTAAAATTATATCATGAAGAAACTTCAAAAAATGATGTATCTATACAACATGTTTTCATCAATTTTTTTCATTTTCATTTCTTGTAAATAGAAAGGAAATTTTATTCTGTTTGACTGACAAACCATCTCATAATGTACCTAAAATATTACTCTGTTTACCAGCAAGAAAAGAATCATTAGGCTATATAAACACAAACTTTAACTGTACATTTTCCTGTATTAGTCAGCACATGCAAATATTTATTCCTTTTTTCATTACTAGCAGTCTCTTCAGATTTCTAGTTTAACTGGCTTAAGAATTTTTTAACATATATTTGGGCTACTCTCAATTTTCATTTTTTTTCAATGTCTCTTTACCTTTAGAACAAATAAGTCTGTTTTCAACGTGTTTTCTTCTGCTTTCTGATGGAGAAAAGGGGGATAAACACGTCCCATCCTATCTCCTTGTTCCATTACCCAGTTGCCCTTTGGTTTCTCAGGAGGCAACAGTATCTCTCAAAGGTTATTGCTGCTTTATTTATCTGTAAAACCTTTTATCATCTATCTCAATGCCCTTTGTATTCCCCATTTTATTTTCTGTCTTTACTTTCTGGATCGTTTTCGTGTGTTCCCTAAATCAAACAGCCTGTTTCTGCAAGGTTAATATCCTATGTACATTTTTTTTTTCAGTCTTTGATCATTTTCTCCATCTCCCTGGTCCTTCATATGGTTCATTTACAACTTCACATAAAAGTTCATTTCTTTGAATTCCCTGAAATCAACCCGTGGATACTTTATGTTTTCTCCTCAGCTCTATCTCACTTACAACTTCATTATTCAATGTATTTCCTTTAGCAGAACATACATTTATCCCACTGTGTCTTTTTCCTCCCGGGGTTTGTTTGGCTGCTTTTGAAGGACCTTGTGTAGGATTTTTGTTTTGGGACCAACAGATCCAGATATCATTCAGAATGAAAACTGTTCTGCTCTTTTATTTTATTTCAAGCCTGTTTCTTGTGAGGCAGCAGCACACATTTCAAAATGCCTTTTACCTCTTCCTCACCACAAAGTAAATAGTCTCAGGCAAGGATGAGATGTCTCATTTTATATATTCTTTTCAGCTTCCTGCCTTGTAAAGGAATACTAGAGAAGCGATGAAAACTGTGTTTTCATCCAGCTGTAAACAGTATATGCAAATAATGCTGATGCTTTTACAAAGTATTGCTCAAATTTTAGGTACATTACGGAAAACCGGAAAAAAATTCTCCAGGGAATATTGCAGACTGACACATGCTAATAATCTTCTTAGACTAAATGAACTGTGAGGTTGTGTTCAGTTCTCTTTCATTAACAGAAGATGAATTGACTGAATTATAGCTGAAATAGTTTGCAATTAGACTTCCAGGAAACCATATGATTCTAAACATAAGGATGTGAGTCTAAGGGCTGCGTTACACAAAGATATTGGAGAATTACCAACACTCGTGATTTTTAAAAGCAAGGAAGGTAAATTCTTTTGGAAGGTATGGAATGTCTTGATATAGGGGAATAGACTCTATCTCTTTTGGGAATTCTGTTGTCCCTTCCAGCACTAATTTTTTTTGATTTATTTGTATAAAAGTTTTCTTGATGGTGAGCCAGAAATTCTGTGTGTAAATTTTGCTCCTGGGACTATGTTCCAGCTGCAGGATGCTGAGTTTATGCTCCTGTCAAAACACTTAAATTTCTAGAGTAACTTTTGAACAAAGAGAATCTAACCAATGGAGTCATTAGCTTTTCCTTACTTCATTTAACCAGTATCTCTATTTAACTATTTTTCAACCCCAGTAAAAATAGTATTCCTCTTAAAAAATCCATATTGATACTTATTTCCACACTTACCAATATATAAACATATTTGGGATGAGGAGTTAGATTTTTATATTTTCTTTGATATTTTCTGAGCTAAAAGTTCAAATTTCTTCATTTCCCTTCAACTTATTTACTAACTTAAAAACTTCATAATCAGTCTGAAATACTGAAAAGACCTGTGTTTCAGTTACATCTGTGAGTTTCTAACATTGCTTTTTGATACAGCCCTAAATAAATGCAGCCTTTTATTTGGTAATTTAGTTTAATAGAAGTGTAGAAGCATTTATGTTTCTAAATGTTATTTTAAAAAAGCAAGTTTAAAATATTGTTTTAGGGCTTCCCTGGTGGTGCAGTGGTTGGGAGTCCGCCTGCCAATGCAGGGGACATGGGTTCGTGTCCCGGTCCAGGAGGATCCCACGTGCCGCGGAACGGCTGGGCCCGTGAGCCATGGCCGCTGAGCTTGCGCGTCCGGAGCCTGTGCTCCGCGACGGGAGAGGCCACAGCGGTGAGAGGCCCGCGTACCGCAAAAAAAAAAAAAAAAAAAGTTTTAAATTTCATTCTTTAAATAAAAAGAATACCCCTATATATGATGTATATGCATAGCAAACTTTAACAAACACTTGGAAGTGTTATTAATGACTACTGTTTGGGTTATGTGAATAAAGTCTCGCGAAGGGAATAGGAAAGAAAGAGAATGTTTACTTAACATTATATTCACATTTATACTGTATTTTATCAGTACCATGAGTAAGTATTCAGTTTATAATTTTTATGAACTTTTTTTTTGTTTTTTCTATAAAAAATGATGAACTTTAGTCACCATTATGGAAGCAACTAATTTGCAGTAGTTTATAACAGTCCTTTCCTACCAACTGCAACCAGAGAAAAAGAAAAATTGTTGGAGCATTCGTTTCTCCTTCCTTTACTTTAGGAATATGAATTTTCTAAAAGCAGAATCAAGTCACAGCCATATTTCAAAATCCTTTCTAAATAAGGCATATCAATAAAAATATTCTATTCCAGCAACTTTTCCTCTTTCTTATAATTTTCTTTCAAAAGAGTTAGCATACAGTACTAACCATGGTGAATGAACAAACCCCTTAGTTATGTTTGTTTATTAAAATTCAGGGCAGAGACAAAGGCAGATGTCAGCTCTGAACTTGACGTGCATGCCACATTGGAAAGCAGTTCTGTGTAGTTACTGCTGTCCACTTTTCCTCCAGGTCTGCATGTAACTGTTGAACCTAAGAATTGGGAATATCTCTTCTCCCCATCTGTCAGTGAGGTGGGCTGGAGGGGAGGATTTGGGTTCTGCGTATTTGTCAGATAAAATAAGGTGATGATGGGCCTCAGAGAGGGCTGAATATGTTTCAATCTTGTTCAAATTTTAGCTGCAATGAATTCTTTATTGCAGTAGTAGGGAAGAGGCCATGGAAATCTTGTGATATAACTTATTACCGCTCCTTAGAACTGACCTCCACCTAGACTCCTGGCCCTCATTATAGCTTTGTAACTAAATCCAGTCACATTTTCCTTCACTACAAAGGCCCTTCCTCTTAGTTTGGCCCTGGTTCCCAAATATACCACTCTACTCAGTTTCACTCCTCCAACAAGAATGTGAAACTTACTCTGCTTTAGTCATTACTATAAATGTTAGGGCCTTGTGTCTTGGCTTTAATGTATTATACAAAGGTTGCCTCCTTCCACCATCTTATCAGATGAGACTGGAAGATTTAAATGAAAGTTGGAAACTTCATACTAGTTTCAAGGTTGAATACTTGATTATCTAATCTGCCTTAAGAAAATAAATGTCCATCAACAGATGAATGGTTAAATAAGATGTGGTACATACATACAATGGAATATTACTCAGCCATAAAAAAGGAATGAAATTGGGTCATTTGCAGAGATGTGGATGAACTTAGAGTCTATCATACAGAGTGAAGTAAGTCAGAAAGAGAAAAAGAAATATCATATGTTAATGTATATATGTGGAATCTAGAAAAATGGTACAGATGGACCTATTTGCAGGACAGGAATAGAGATGTAGACGTAGAGAACAGACAAGTGGACATGGGGAGAAGGGGGGATGGGATGAATTGTGAGATTAGGATTGACATATATACACTACCATGCGTAAAATAGCTAGCTAGTGGGAACCAGCTGTATAGCACAGGGAGCTCAGCTTGGTGCTCTGTGATGGCCTAGATGAGTGGGATTGGGGGTGGTGGGAGGGAGGTCCAAGAGGCGGGGATATATGTATACATATAGCTGATTCCCTTCATTGTACAGCAGAAATGAACACAACATTGTAAAGCAACTATACTCCAATTAAAAAAAAAAAGAAAAGAAATGAAAAGAAAAAACTAACCTCACAAGAAATTTAAGCTGTTAATTGAGAAAACATTTTAAAAAAAATTCTGGTTTATGCATGGCATCATATATATGTTTGTATATGAACAAATCACTTTCCTTTTTATCAAAACCATAAATTACTATTCCTGTGTTTTGAAGGCATAATGATGTCACTACGTTAAACCAATCTTCAGCTTGAGTACTAGATTAAAAAAGCCTGTTTTCCCCATCTTGCATTGAGACCCATTTCCTTCCAAGAGCACAATATTTTTTTGCCCTGCAGCTTGCAGGATCTTAGTTCCCAGATGAGGGATTGAACCTGGACTCCCCAGCAGTGAAAGCTCAAAGTCCTAACCACTGGACCACCAGGGAATTCCTGCAAGAACACAAATTTCTAAGAAAGTAATTTCTATACAAAAGACCCTTTAAAATAATAACTACATTAGTTTAACAGGCATAGTCAGGATTCTGACAGTTTATTTATAAAATACACAAATGTATAAATAAAAATAGGCAGAATATATTCTTGAACATAGCTTTAAAATATGGATAGATATGGTAACAGTTCCATCTTTGAAGGCTGAGACCAAGTAGAATATCTCTTTCCAGTTGCAATTCACCTATGATTTGCTATCATTTAACTGATTCAGTGTAGCTATATAGAAAGAAAAAATACATTCATCAAAGGAAAGTATGGTATTGCAGGTTTAAAATGCATGCAAGTAATATAACAGAAATATTCTAGTCTTTGTTTTATTGAACAACACAATAGATATATAAACAATAGATATATAAACAACAATAGATATATAAAACAACCAAAAAGTGTTCATTTGGGATTTGGCAGGATTAGTGGTATTTTAATCAATGAACTCTTCCAAGGTGGAGAGTAATATAGTCAAGTGCTAAGGATTTAAAGAGTTTGGAAAAGTGTTGCAGTGAAATAAGCTTTCACTCCTCCATTGTTTTTCAATCTCTATTGTAAGTGAACTTTTTTACTGTTATAATAACCTCCTCATTGACCTTATCGTTTCAGTCTTGCCAGGATATCTTTCATTCTCCAGATCTTTTTAAAAGATCACCTTGCTTTATTAAAGGCTTCTTATTACATGTAGAATAAACCCAACACTTTTACCATGGGCTTCAACCCTAAAAGGAACTGTACCTACTTATCCCTCCAATCTTATTGTTGTGCCTCCCTTCCCTTGCCTCCTATGCTGTAGAAATAGCTGCCTGGTAACTTTTAATTAATTAATCAATCAATTAATTAATTGAGGTATAATTGATATCTAACTTTATATTAGTTTCAGATAATACATTAGTTTCAAGATAATGATTTGATACTTGTATAAATTGCAAAATGATCACCACAGTAAGTCTAGTTAACGCCTGTCATCATATATAGTGACAAATTGTTTTTCTTGTAATGAGAACTTTTAAAGAGCTATTCTCTTAGCAACTTTCAAATATGCAATATAGTATTATTAACTATAGTCACCATGCTGTAATTACATCCCCAGAACTTAATGGTCTTATAACTGGAAGTGTGTACGGTTTGACCCCCTTCATCCATTTCTCCCACCCTCCACACCCTGCCTCTGGCAACCACCAATCTGTTGTCTATATCTATGAGCTCAATGAAAAAGTATTCCACATATAAGTGAGATCATATAGTATTGGTCCTTCTCCTTCTGACTTATTTTACTTAGCATAATACCCTCAAGGTCCATTCATGTTGTGAAAAATGGCAAAATTTCCTTCTTTTTATGGTTGAATAATATTCCATGTGCATATATCTTTTTGAATGAGTGTATTCATTTTCTTCAGGTAAATACCAAGAATGAAATTGCTAGATCATATAGTAGTTCTATTTTAATTTTTTGAGAACTGCCGAACTGTTTTCCATAGTGGCTGCACCAATTTACATTCCCATGAACAGTGCACAAGGGTTCCCTTTTCTCCACATTTTTGCCAACACTTTTTATTTTTTGTCTTTTTGATAATAGCTATTCTAACAGGTGGGAAGTGATATCTCATTGTGGTTCTGATTTGCATTTTCCTGATGACTAGTGATGTCGAGCACCTTTTCATGTGCGTGTTAGCCATCGGTATGTCTTCTTTAGAAAAATGTCTATTCGATCCTCTGCCCATTTTTTAATCGATTGTTTTGTTCTTGTTTTTTGTTTTTTGCTTTTGAGTAGAATAAGTTATTTATATATTTTGGATATTAACCCTTATCAGATATATGATTTGCAAATATTTTCTCCCATTCAGTAGGTTGTCTTTGCATTTTGGGGATGGTTTCCTTTGCTATGGAGAATCTTTTTAGTTTGATGTAGTCCCACTTATTTATTTTTGCTTTTGGTGTCAATCCACGAAATATCACCAAGACTGGTATCAGGAAGCATACTGCTTATGTTTTGTTCTAAGAGTTTTATGGTTTCAGGTCTTACATTCAAGTCTTTAATCCATTTAGAGTTAATTTTTGTGTATAAGACAGTGGTCCAGTTTCATACTTTTGCATGTGGCTGTCCAGTTTTCCCAACATTATCTATTGAAGAAATTGTCCTTTCCCCATTGCATATTCTTGGCTCCTTTGTCATAAATTAATTGACCACATATGTGTGGGTTTTTTACTGGGCTCTCTATTTTGTTCCATTGATCTATGTATCTGTTTTTATGCATATAACTTACTCTTTTGATTACTATAACTTTGTAATACAATATATTTTTAAATAAAGGAGAATGATGACTCTAGCTTTGTTCTTCCTTCTCAAGATTGCTTTGGTTATTTGAAGTCTTTTGTGGTTCCATACCAATTTTAGAATTGTTTTTTCTATTTCTGTGGAAAATCCTGTTGAAATTTTGATAGAAATTTCATTGAACACATATACAGCTTTGGATAGTATGGACATTTTAAGAATATTAAGTCTTCCAATTCTTAAGCATGGAATAGCTTTCCAGTTATTTGTGTCTTCTTCAAGTTCTTTCATCAACATCTTACAATTTTCAGTTTACAGGTCTTTAAACTCCTTGGTTAAAGTTTTCCCTAGGTTTTTATTCTTTTGGCATAATCATAAATGGGATTGTTTTCTTAATTTCTCTTTCTGATAGTTTGTTATTAGTGTCTAGAAACAAAACAGATTTCTTTATATTGATTTTGCATCTGATTATTGTTTTAAAGCTGCTGCTAATTCTGCCTTAGGTTCTTTATGTTAGCTTTCCTGCTACCTGGATTCTAATCTGCAAAAACTCTGCATAGCTGGCATTTTATTTAAGTTTCAGCTTAGATGTCATCTTCTCAGGGAGGCCTACTTTCATGCTCAGAATAACAGAGTCCCCCAGCCTCATTCCGTTTCTATCATAATACCTTGTTTTTGTTCTTCAAATTATTATCTGTTCTTTGCATCATGATTCTGTGTGATTCACTATTCATTGCCTGTCTTCTACAACTAGAATGTAAGAGTGAGTGTAAGCTCTGGGAGGGCAGGACATCTTCTCTGCCACATGTACCATGTCTCCAACATGCCTGACACATATCAAGTGCTCAGTACTTGCTGAATAAATGAAGCCCCACAATGACTCAATATTCCTGCCAAAGGCAGTTTTTCACCATATTTATACTCCATTAATTAAATATTTTCTGAAACATGGGATTCTGAGAAGAAAAGCAATGCATGGTTGTGCTCTCCAGCTGTTCATGATTTTAAATGGATAAAACAAATACCTACAGATATGAAGAAATGATTTAAGAAAAGGAGATAGAATATTCCTTATAGAAAATAAAAAATATATATCTCAAAGCATCAAGTTGTACACTTTAAATATACAATTTTTTTTGTTAATTATACCTTATGAAAGATGGAGGGAAAAAGGAGATTCAACTTTGTATTAGGGTCTGGTAAAAATCAACAAAAATTTATGTGTTAATTGATATGCACTAAAGAAGCAAAATTTGCAGCAAAGTACAAGAAAAGACGCTTAAGTAGAATAGAAAGATTGGGGAACTGTCATGATCCTCGGGTCAAGCAATCCTTAAGTGTGTGTCTGAGGATGAATTGTTAGGAATACCTAAAATTTTAAGCTAAAGGATCAGGTACATTTGGATTAAACAAAAAATTCCAGCATTTAGGGTAGAAAGAAAGAGTCCCCTTATGGATTAATATATAAATGCAAGTTATGGTATTAAAATATCTGTATATTTTAAAATTTCATTATTAGTGGGAAGTATTCTATATGAAAATGGTCACTAATTGTGTTTTTTGGTTGTCTATTTAAGTTTATTCTTGATATTTGCTTGTGCAGTAACTCTCAAGTGACTAGATGAACAGATTAATATTTTTCTTTGGCATGCAGTAATAATAAATAATGTTTTATTATTGAACAAATAATAATTCATTATTACTAAATGAGTAAGAAATGAATCAAAGAACAGCATAAGTGAGACAATACTGGTAGAAGACAAGACTGAGAGTAAGCTGGAATTCAAAAGTTCAGACAGAAGCCATCTGAGGATGTAGCAGTAGGTTTGTCTTGAATTATACTCATTGAGAAAACAGCGGACTACTATGTCATTCACATTGTCTGCACACAGTGTTAGAACAAAGTGGAATAAAATTAATGTCTTAAAGGAAGAGAAATCTTTCATTTTCCTGACTGCAAAACTGTATCCATAACTCTAACAGGACATCTTACAACTTGAAACATATGGCCAACAAGCGCTGGCATATTGCTGAAAGTAATCTGACTGAGCAGGCAACTTTCACCTTTCTAATGAAAGTAACCATAACTCCTGGAGTTGATGTAATTTTGGATTTAGGGGCCAGTCTCAATCATACTTGGACATCTTGCTGCTTTTCCAAAAGCACTATGCAAATTGTGCAAAACTCTTTGTTCGGATGTTTTTTTCTAATTGTCCTCAAATTGAACATAGCTTAATGTTACTTTTCTTTTTGCCTGCAAGTGATACATTCATATAGGCTTATGCAGGAAAAAAAATTGTGAAAGTTTATTACCTTGAAATCCCAGTTCACTTTGAGAGGAAGTAGAGAGGGCGTTGATGTATGTAGTCTGTGAGTAATGCATATTAAGAAGATATTATAGAATTGTAAGTCATATCTGGGAAGTCTAATAGTCATTTGTGAGTAGAAAAAATAAAATAATATTACTTTTTTTGTACACATTCTTTCATATAGTAGATGAATATTTCATTTTTAAGGATTTATGAAAAAATTTAGAATTGAAATTTACTCAGAAATTGATAACTCTAAGGAATTTTTTTAGTATTATAAAGAAACAGGGCAAGCAAGCTGCCTTGAAAAATGTAGAACTTGGACAACTGCCTTGATGGAGCACCCACAATGAAAGGTGGAAATAATGTTCAGTGGACTGGAAGCCTGAAAGTGTCAAGACTGTTAAAAGGTGGGGTTAAAGAAGAAGGAGATGGGATTGCTGCGTTATGAAAGCTCAGATCCAACTAGGAAAGGCAGTTTTGGGGAATTTCAAGCTAAAAACATAAGGTGAGAAATAGTAACAAGTTATAAAAATTCAACATTAGCACAAAAATCTGAGTTTGGGATAATGAAAGATCTGGTGTGGGTAGCAGATTGCAGGAGCCTGGGACATATTTAAGAGAATATTTTGAACAAAGTGTGCAGGTTTTAACAAGTTGCATTTTTTCAACATATAAGACAGCTAGTAAACTAGTACTAAAAGAAATCTATAAATATCTTAATACATATGCTCTTAAGATATTGATATCTCTGGGATAAATGAATGATTACTTCTAGTTTTAAATAAACAGGGGAGAGCTATCCTGCAGGAGCTGGCATCACAGAGGGGGCACAGCTCAGAAGGAGCTCTTCTGAATCAAAGAAGGCCATACTTTGGCCTCCCTGCCTCCCATCCTCCAGTCACCCAACCATCCTTCAGTTGGCTACGTTTCCTAGAAGCCGGAGGAAAAAGAGCTGGAGATAGAGTAGAGCATACCATAGCTCTGAGAAGAAACAAGCAAGTAACTGGCCAATGTTATTTTTTGTATTCGTTTTCTATTGCTGCTGTAACAAATTACCATAAATTTAGTGGCTTAAAATATCATACAGGCATACCTCAGAAATATTGTGGGTTCACTTCCAGAATATCGAAATAAAGTGAGTTACAGGAATTTTTTGATTTCCCAGTGAATATGAAAGTTATGTTTATACTATACTGTAGTCTATTGAGTATGTAATAGCATTAAGTCTAAAAAAAACCATACATACCTTAATTAAAAAATACTTCATTACTAAATAATGCTAACCATCTTCTGAGCCTTCAGCGAGTTACAATCTTTCTGCTGGTGGAGGGTTTGAAATATAGTAAGAATTACCAAAATGTAACACAGAGAACAAAGTGAGCAAATGCTGTTGGAGAAATGGGGCTGACAGACTTGCTCAATGCAGGGTTGCCACAAACCTTCAATTTGTATAAAACAGAATATCTGCAAAGTGCAATAAATTGAAGTACTATAAAATGAGGTATACCTGTAACTCTATTATCTTACAGTTCAGTAGTCAGAATCTGAAATGAGTCTTATGGGGCTAAAATTAAGGTGCCTGCAGTGGTGAGTTCTCCTGGAGGCTTTAGAGGAAAATATATTCCTTGTCTTGTCCAGCTTCTAGAAGCCATCTACATTCATTGGCTCATGATAGCATCACTCTGACCTCTGATTCCATCCTCATATCTCCTTTTCTAAAACTCTGACCCTCTTGCCTCCCTGTTATAAGAACTCTTGTGATTATTGGGCCTACTTGGGTAATCCAGGATTCTCTCCTTTTTTTCAAGGACCTTAACAATCACTGCTGAAAATTCCTTCTTGACATGTAAGGTAATATGTTCATAGGTTCAAGGTATTAGGACTTTGTGATATCCTTGGGGTGGGGGTGGGGGGCAGTGCATATTCTGCCTACCATACCTCTTTTCTCAATTTTATAGTTTTTTTTCCCCCCGTGTTTACCTGTTATTGAGTCATTATATTGTAAGAAATAAGGTATGAACAGGTTAATATTTTACTGATTTTCTGGTATTTAGAAACTTTTGATTTCCAAATATAGGCCATCATTACTTGCTTAGCAGATTTTAAATGTAGAACCTAAGGATAAATAGGTCATCAATATTTATTGAATGAATTCTCTGACATCAACCTGTGATAAATTTCAAAGTAGAGGTTAGAAATATACAAAAACTTAAGTTATAATAATGTGTTAATTTTAGGATATCAAGATATTACCATTAATATATAACATTATACTACCCATTGAAAACTATTACAGAATAATTTTATAACTGAATTTACATGGTAATCATTCAAAACAGTTTTTAAAATGGTCTATGACTTCAACAGAAATCTCATGTACTGAAGAACTTGGCTTATGCTAAAATATGTGATTATCACATATATTTTTATTAAATGATAAATAAATAATATCATCAGGTTCACTTTTCTCAAGGACTGTAAACCCTGAACTCCTTTTATTTAAGATTGATGTGAGAGACTTAGTTTATGCTATTTTTTTGTTGTTGTTTCCCCTCCCAACAGTTTTTGGATCTAAACTCTACACTGTTTATTTAAGATCTCCACAGTTAAGACTTACCTTTATGGTTTCAGTGAGTATAGATGAATGCATCTAAGCTCACAAAGCCAAAGGCAGTATTAGGAGTTTTCACATTTCTTTCTATGAATACTTCTAGGAGCAGATTTACCCCCATTTCAAGTATAGATTGTAGTGTCAGGATGCAGGGGGGTGGTCTGTGGAGCAAGCAGAGGTCCACGTATATCCAGCAGATGTTATTTCATTCAAGAGGTGCCAGAAAAGCAGAAAGGGTAAGGAAAACACCAGCAATGTTGGATGGGAGAAACTAATGCTATATCATCTGTAACCTGTAACTCAGTTTCTCCACAAAAGGCAGGAAGGATGAATAATGCATCTGTCAACCACCTACTTGAAACTATTTTGTATGATACTATAATGGTGGATAAATGGTATCATGCATTTGTCAAAATGTAACCTAACTATGACACAAAGGCTGAATCCTAATGTAAACTATGGATTTTAGCTAATAATAATGTATCAATGTTTGCTAATCAATTGTAGCAAATGTGCCAAACTAATGCATGTTAATAATAAGGGAAACTGGGAGGGAGGAGGAATGTTATATTGGAATTCTCTGGGAAAAAAAAGTGCATCGATCTGAGGTCTTGTTAGTTGGAAATAATGTCCTAATCACAGAGTTGACCACTGGACTGACAGATTCTGAATACTACCAAAGGAGTGTGTTTCTAGGTTTTGATTTGGTGGGATATAATCTTGCTATGAAGAATTGTCATGGAGCCTGGTTTCTTGGGATATTACTCTCTTTGTTTTTTGCTACTGCACTTTGGACACTCTCTTCATAGATTATCTGAAGGAAAATATTTTTATGTCCCTCACTAATCTCTTAAAGCAAGACCATATTCCATGAAATCGAGGCACGCTTTTTTGACTTCCATCTGCTCTCTACCTATGAGGGTATTTTATTAAAGTATTTGAGATACCTTGAATTTGCCATTTGTAGCCCAATTATTGCCATATATATCCCCCTCTTGTGTCGATTTCTTATAGTAACAGTTTTCAGATTACTTAAATTTGTTTTATCTTGGAGACACTACTAGTTCTCTTTAATTCATTTGTGACTCCTCTGCAAGGAGATGAAGTTTCCAGTGTTGATCAAGAGTAACAAATTCACTGTTAGAAAATATGGTTAAATTGCTGAGAGTAGGAGAACATTGTCATCAGTATGTCTAAATATCTGTGAGTCTGTGCTCTCTGGGTTAAATATCCTATAAATGTGAAAAAAAGTTTTATATAAAAGTTAAATCTGCATTAAGTATGTATATACAACATAAGAAAAACAGACTAAATGTTGTTTCAGTAGGTTTATATCTGTAAATATGACAAAAATTTCTCTGAGGAATTAATTTTTCTTGATTTTTATGGAAAATTAATAGTATATTTATCTAAAACCAAGATTAATAACATCTTTTCTTTAATCCTGCTCATAAATATTTATAATTAGTTTAAAAATTATAAAATTATAAATACTGCTTAAAATAAAATTAACAATTCAAAGAAGCATATGGTGAAAAATAAAGATTTCTCTAATAAATCCCCAACTGCCCACTCATACTTCCCAGAGTATTTTCCACATAATAATTTCTAATGTATTTTTCCAGATTATCTATGCATTTACAGACTTGTATATGTATGTGAGTGTATAATGTATATTTGAGAAAAATATGATGAATTACATACTATATATAAATATATACATATTTGAGCATCACCATATGTAATGCTCCATCATTCATGTGTACATGAGTATGAATGTGTGATGTGTGTATATACAAGTTTGTTTTTGTAGTTCAGGAATATACTTTCCTTTAATTTTTGGAATGTACCTCTAATGATAATCACCTGATATAGAAAACAGCTTTGTCTAGAGTCACGTAGTTCATGTCTTGAGAATAGAGGAAAAGTTAATACAAATCACTAAGGTTCAACAATGGATTTCCTGAGCCCATGTCAGTCAGTCTTGGCTTCACAAATTTACTGCAGTCTTGGAGTACCCTGAACAGGATACTTACAGCACTTCAAAGTTTACATCTGGCTGTTGGCCAAATTATACAATCTTAGTTTGACTGTCAGTGGAAAATATTCAATTAGACAAATGTACAGTGGAATGAGCTCTCCCTACAGCACTCAAACTCAACAAAACATTGCCATATAATTTCAGTATGACTATAGTTCTTATAAAGAAATGCCACTCTGAATGTTAAGTGAAATTAAATAGGCTTTATTTTCTGGCAATAGCCTTATGGATAGATTATAAGCTTCCTTCATTCCAAAGTTGTCTTATTTTTATTTCAGAAATCTAGAATTAGAAGGCAGAAAATTGTGGTCTTTAATATCCTCAGGAGAGGCCTCAGTAAGTAAAACTGTTTGTATTTTTTGGCTACATCACTGGCAGCTCAATACTTACTCAGTAATGTACTCCATTTTTCCAAGTAAGAAACCCTTTGCATATCTGTACAGTTTGGAATGGGAAAGCAGGCTTAAAGACCAGTTCATGAGTATATATTTATAAGTTCTATTAATACCAATCAAAGTTTATTCACCATACAGGCAAAAAAGTTAACCATAACCATTTACTTTAGAGCCAGTGACTTTTAAAGGCCTTATGATCACCAGAATATTTTTTATTGCATACTGAGTTCTACTCTATGCAATAAATTAAACACACAGACACACACACACCCCTCAAGTGATTAACAAGGAGAACTCAATTTTAGTCATTTAGCATAAATGAAAACCATTTGTTAAAAAGGAAAATGCATAAAATGTAGACGTCATGGGAAATGAAAGACTAGCATTTAGTTGCCTGTATTGTTTAATTTAGGGATGCTTTGAATTTCAGATATAAAACTTTTGCTGGTAGGATCACAACAGGGAAGGGGAACATGAATGAATCATGAGAGAGGCTCTTGGCTGGATGGGAGAGGTTTTTCCCCCCTATTTGCTTTTGTGTGTGAGATTCTTTTCTTAGGTGTATCTTTTGGCTTTTTCAAGCAGCAATTACATTGCTTGATGTTGTTTTATTGTTGCAACTGCTTGCAGAAATGGCTTGTGCTAACTCTGGATATCAGAAAAGAATGCCAGGAATTGGATACTTTATTCTATTAACAGGTACAAAAGCAAGATATGAACTTACTTAATTTTAACATTGGTGTAGAAAAATACAGGACAGCTATATCATCTTACTCTTTTGATGTGATCCTCCTAATTCTGGCTTGTCAGAGGATACCCAAAATTTTGAATAGTAAGCCTAGCTACCTGCAAAAATTGGGACATAAGCAAGTTATTGTCCAAGTTTCTCTTAACCCCACTACACATCTCTTCTTCCGTTCTTTCTTCTGCACTAAGCACTATCCAATATTCTATTTTCCTGCCCTTTTATGAATGGACTTGTTCTGCATACATTCCTTCTTCTTTCTGAGATTATAAAAGCACTTTAAGTATTGACAGGTTAATTTTGCATAATCCATGTTAGAATGGCAGTGAATATCAGAAGACTGGAGAAAATCATCTCCAGAGAACCATTCTTTTCTCATTTTTTCCCCGGCTGTTGGAAAAATATAGGTGTATGTATACACTTAATTGTAGGATATTAAAATATAAAAATGTATAAAGAGGAAGTCTTCACATTTTTTCAGCTCTGAGTGATAACATCTGTTAACAATTTAATGTCTACACTTTGAGTTTTCTACATGAAAATAATAGAAATGAAATCATACTATATATGTTCTCTGTAATCTTTTCAATTATTTTGAACCATTTTAATATATATAAATCTTCTAAATTCCTTTTAACTACTATGTATATAAAGGCATTTACTTTAATTGCCCAATCTTCTATTAATAGATATTTAGACTATTTTTACTTTGTCAACAAACAGCAGCAAAAGCAACAAAACTACTACAGTGACCATATATCTCTTTGCACACTTCTCTGAATATTTCTTTAGTTAAAACACCTACAATGTGAATTACTGATTCAAGGAAATATAAAATGCTTATTTTGTAAACCATAATGGAAAAGAATCAAAAAAAGAATAAAGATATATGCACACATATATATATTTGTATACTTTGCTGTACACCTGAAATGAACACAATATTGTAAATCAACTATACCTCAAAAAATTGCTTATTTTGTTCCTTATGATCAATTTTTCCTCCAGAAAATTTCCCCCTGTTTACACTTCTATGTGCAAAAATTTTTTTCTATGGTCTTTTGGACAAAGGTCTTTTTAGAACCCTTTTGGATATTTGACACAAAGTAGTAAAAGCAGTTTACAAGGGGTAAACAAAAAAAGTAAGGCAGATATTTTTGGTTGTGCTCTTTCAACTTCTCTTTTCTATTTGGTACATGTGCAGGGAGGTTTGTCACGTTGAAGACAGTGTCCTCCAGCCAAGAAACTTCAAGGCAACAGTGCTAGGCCTATTTCGGCAATTAAGCTTTGAGAGGTTAAATGATCTTTAGTTTTACACATTGCTAACCATTAAAAAGTCCCTGGGTTTGAGGGTGAAACTCAGCAGAGAAAGCCAAACATAGGACTTGTCAGTATACCAAGTGTTAAACGTATTCTTTGACTATGAATGAATTTTACCCATTCAAGTGTAAACTGTGTAAAATGAAAGATGGCAGCACTTGGGGAATCTCATTATCAAAGGACATTATATCTACACCAAGAAATCCAGAATGTTCAAAATTTTTCAATGTTATGAACTGGTGAATTATAGTATTTCTGACTGGACTATATTACTTAGAAATATATTAACATTGAGTATTGTGATTTCATTAAAAAAAGAAAAAAAGGAGAGAACATTTTAAGATGAGAAAGTTATATCATTTTCTTCAAGGAAGGAAACTAACAAAATCTTGTTGCATGGGGTACTTATAATATTCTATTTCTTTTTTTTTTTTTTTTTTTTTTTTTTTTTTTTTTTTTTTGCGGTACGCGGGCCTCTTACTGTTATGGCCTCTCCCATTGCGGAGCACAGGTTCCGGACGCGCAGGTTCAGCGGCCATGGCTCACGGGCCCAGCCGCTCCGCGGCATTTGGGATCTTCCTGGACCGGGGCATGAACCCGCGTCCCCTGCATCGGCAGGCAGACTCTCAACCACTGCGCCACCAGGGAAGCCCTATTCTATTTCTTTTTGTAGGTGATGAGGACTGGAAGTTTTATTAATGGTTTCAAACTTTATTTATTACTTTTATACTATTTTTTCTCTATGGCATTTCATAATTTTACAAATATTGAAAAATATGCTTAATATCAGAGATTTTGTGTTAAAGTTAAGAATGCAATTTTAATGCTGTTCTTTGCTGTCATTCCTAAGAACTCAGAAATGCCTGAACCATGAATCCTGCCAAATATCTCTCCTTATACTTCATGAGATTCCTACAGAAGCTGCTTAATTAATTAAATTACTTGTTTGGAATCAACTATTCCATAGCTGTGTAATTTCTTAATCCTCTAATGCAGGTTATTGGAGAAAATTTTAAATCATAGCCTTGACGTAGGCCTGAGGGCCAAAATGGGATCTCCTACCCTGCCCCACCTCTACTGCTATCTATAGAAATCTAAGAGACAGACTGAGTCAGAGCTGCCTAGGAACTAGGCATGTTTCCCCTACAGCCAGGCCATAGTGAGCATAAAGTTCAAGAGGAAACGTGGAGCAGGGCTCTGGTCTTCAAGGCACAGTGGTAAAATGAGTGCCTCAGAGTGCCCAGGTTCTCAGCAATAATACTGATGAAAGTAATGCTTACACAGTGTTTCTCATGCACTCTAAAATACACATGCCGTATAGAGGTAGTTTTCTAAGTTCCTTACATATTGCAACTCATTTAATCCTCATAACAACCCTGCTCGGTAAGTTCATAGAAGAAAACTGAGGTCCAATGAGGGTATCTGCTCCCAAATCATATTACAAGCTGGGATTTAAATATAGACAGTCTGATTCCAAAGCCAATGTTCTTCATCATTTTGCTATACTTTTTGTCCAACGGAGAATGTGAGGGTGGGACAGATGATGAAGAATTTGGTATAGGTTGACAGAAGGGTATTTAATCTGACATGAGATAATAAGTTTAATCATATCCAAAATTGATTGAGTCCTTATCACATACTCAGTACCTTCATTTAATCCTCACAACAAATATTTGAGGTATATACTTATTAACCCTATTTTGAAGATGAAAAATCTAAGCAGAAGGAGACTAAGTAACTTGTCCAAGGTCAAAAAGTTGATAATTTGTGAAATTAGGAATCATGGCTATGTTTTCTTTCATTATGCTAGATTGCTCTGCTAGGCTATGAGAAGGGGAATGTATTTTTTCCCAATGCTCCCTGATGCCTGTCCTCTCTTAACTCATTAGGATACCCAGGGATACTATGGTCATCCAGCATGTGGCATTTCCTTTTTGTGGGGAGGAACTGGTAGTCTTTAAAGGGAGTCCTGGGTCCACCTTGGGCTCCTGGTTGAAGCCCACACTCACACACTTGGAAGTACCAAAATGGGTAGCTTTATTGTTCTCAGAAGTTTTTGACATAGATCTTAATAGGACATTAGTTAAAGCAAATTCAAATAACTTTTGTACATTAGGCTAAAATTTTAACCCATTTGATTAAATATTTCACCTTAAAAACAAAACACAACTGAAAACTTGCTATCCATCTTGCCCCATCAGAAGATTTGAGAGCCCAGAAAATGAATCCAATTATACCATGTAAGAGGGGCCGTTCACAACATGAACCACACCTCACTATGACATTTTCAGAGAGAAATTATAATACAAATGAAGTTCCCTTCCTGATTGGAGAAATTCAGTTTCAAAGATATTAAACCCTGAATTCATCCATATATATTAACCCTTTCAGCAATACAAGTCTTAATTATATGCTAATATTAGTAGCTTTAGCCCAAGCCTTCTTCCACTCCTAAGGGGAATTATTCTAACCCCAAACTTTTCCTGTTTTTCACTGTTCCAAAATTCCCGTGACTGAATAAGAAATGAAACAGTTCTGCATCAGCTCCACACTTCAAAGCTGGGCTTATTGTGAGTTCTTTCTGCTATCTTCTATCTTCACTTGTGAGTAGAGTACTTCACCTTTGTAGGAGGCAGCCCTTCAAGTGATATTGTCATGATTTCATACAAGCCCAGATGAATGCTCTTATCTGTATTTTTTTCAGCACAAATGGAATCCCCCATTTTTTGCCTTGCGCTGTAGGGCCTACTGCTGCTACCTGCTAAGCTAAGGAGGCTTTCTCCTGGTATTCTCACTGGACTAATTAGAGGGCCATTCTTGACAGATCCCTGAATTTAAGGTGCTGTTATTGACATTTCTAAACCTATATGTTCTGTGACTTAAGGAATGAAAGAATACATATTTTTTTGCTGCTCCACAAAGTTGGGCTTCCCTTCAGAGTTTTAATATTCCAAGCCGTAATATCTTTTATTAGCTATTTCAGAGGCACCAGAAAAACAGTTTACTTCCTTTGCTTCTAAAACAAGTGTCCCATTTCCCAAGGCTTCCCCCTGGTTTACGCCAATCTGCTTAAAAGTTTAAGTTTTAAGAAGTCCAATCTACTTTTTAACTGTACATATTTCTTTTGTTTTTGATAGAAAGGATACCATATTACTTGTAGAATTAAAAAAAAAAAGTTTCCATTTTCTTTGTTTCAGGTTTAGACACTTATTCTCTGAGCATATTCTTCTATATTCTGCCTTGTTGGTTTCTTTGACAGCCAACAAATAGTAGGTCTCTCCAAAGCATCTGTTATGTTAAACAGACAAAGTAAACAAAACACCTTCTCTTTATCCTCTTCCTGTCTGTGGCATTTACATAGAGGAGATAAACTTTTATAATAGTTTTTGACAAATTGTTTCATCTGGCTTCTTTTAATGGATTTGGTCATTCCTCTGTCTTCACCTTCCCTGAACCTTCACACAGGGCAGAACTGATTCCCCATGTACAATAATGCTATCCCTTTGAAACTACTAAATGGCTTCAGAAGTATTCATCCATGATTTTCTAGCTTTCCCTCTTTCAAATATGTTCACCTCTAATGAAATTGATCCATTCATGAAAAATAAGTTCCCCAATTGCTCCAATTACCAACTCTTTTCTATGCTTTCAGAGAGAGCCTCAAAAGTGTCTTCGTCTTGTCTCCCTCTTGGGAAGTCAATTCAGCTTACTTTGGAAAATCATATTATTCTTTTAAATCAACTTGAGTCCTGGGCACAAGTTGGATATCTTCAGTTTTCTATACTCATCTTTAAAAGGATTTGTAATTGGGTATATCACTTTTTCTTTTTCATAACTCTCTAGCTAGGCCTCTAAGATCTTGGACTTTCTCCTTAGGAAATTTCTGACTTTTCACAGGTCAATAAGTGTGTCTACCTTCATTTTCCTTTCCCTTTCCCATTTTTCTTATTGAGAATGTTTAACAAATCTCTCTCTCTTTTTTTTAAGTATATTTTAGTCAGTATGAAAACAGAAGAAATGTGAAAGACAGGGATTGCTTGTTTTCTCTCTGTTCTAGGCCAGACCAGCTGCTATCTAAATTGGCTATCTAAATCTGGATTGATCTAAATGGTGCACTTAATTAAACTATGTAGTTTGTACTTAGGAGTGCCTATTAGAAGGGTTCATGCCCACTGGCTTACATCCTGACCTCAGCTTCTAGGAGAGTTTGATCCCCTTTGATTGCTTTCTTCCTTAGAATTGAGTTTGAGTTATTAGAAATAGAAAAGTATCCATATTACCCTCTATATCCTCAAATGTTTTGCTTTGTACTACTCTGCCTCCTTGTCATAACTGAAACTCTGAGTACTAATTTCCCCTGTAGTACTTTTAAGCGAGTGTCTTTTTTTTTTATCATATTCCATGAACCTCAGGGCCAAGATTAGGGGTTGGTAGCTCTCTGTTGCTGCTTCCAGGTCATTCTTCCTCTAATTCCCCTGTATTAATTTGCTTCCATAACAAAGTACCACACTGAATGGTTTAAACAACTTAAAGTTATGTTCTCACAGTTCTGGAGGCTAGAAGTCCAAGACCAACGGGTCAGCAGAGCTGTTTCTTCTGAGGCCTCTTCTTGATGTATAGATGGCTATCTTCTCCCTATATCTTCACATTGTCTTCCCTCTCTGGGCATCTGTGACCTAATTGTCTCTTCTTATAAGGGCACCAGGCATATTTGATTAGGGCCCACCCTAATTATCTCATTCAACGTTTAATTGCCTTTTTAAAGAACTTATCTCCAAATATAGTAACATTCTAAGGTACTAGGGGTTAGGACTTCAACATGTAAATTTGGGGTGGGTGGTAGCAATTCAGCCCATGGCACCCTCCTACTCCTACTTTGAAAATCAAGCTTCTATTCCCTCTGTGTTGCCGATAATCTCTGATCTGATCATTCTTTCTTATCTAGAAAAAATGTAAGCACCTTATGTATAAACTTTGCCTTCATCTTGAATAATTTCAAAGCCACATCCATGCATCACTCTCCAAAAATCTGTTTCATGCAGTTATTTGACTTCTTCAGTTTCTCTCTTCCACAATCACACTTTGGACCCTCCCATTATCCATAACTACTCTATCTCCGAAATCTCTCACTTAAATTTTACTTTGCTCTCTTCCACCTTGCTTATTCTACAGCTGCCATTTTAATTCTTCCTCAGTACAAGAAAACATTTATAACTCTAATATTTCCCAGTATTTAAGGTTTCTTCTTCCTTCATTTTTCTTTTTATCCAAATTAAAATAATGATTAATAATTTCAATTGTACTCTTACAAATACACCAAACACCCTTGTTTCTCATTTTTTTAAAAATCATGTCTGTGTGAAAACTCCCCAGCCATGGATGAACCTGCTTATATCTTGTCTATATCTCAACACTGAAAGAGAAAGTCCAGTGGAAACAATTTCCACTATTAATGCATGGTATTTATCTCCACATTGCTTGCCAACCTTATTATATTTCTTTGGGCAATTCATTCATTCAACTATTTAAAACTTTTGTTTTCTTCACAAACTCCAACTTCCTTTATTTCCTGCTCAATCCCTAATGTTATATTCCACTTCACAGAGAAAATAGAAGCGCTCATCTCTTTCAGGTCAGTAATACCAGTGTATTTGGAACACACTGTGTATCCAACTGCCTATGAGATCTTCTTGTAGGTCTTAAAGGAACCTCAAAAATATGATCTTTCCCCAAATGAAACTGCCCCCTTCCAATGTTGCCTGTGTCAGTGAATGGTAGTTCTATCCATACAGTATTGTTCAAGACAGAAAGCTTGATAATCTCTTTTCTCTCCCTTCTCTTTTACATTTTTCACTAAGCCTTTGTAACTTATGTCTTCTAAATATATTTATCTATTCTTCTCCGTATTCTTCACTTCATTATCCTGATGCTTAATACCATTAAATATATCCCCTTAAAGCACTCTTCTATTTATTCCCTTAACAACTCTAAATCCATTTTCCCACATTGTAGCCACAATAACCTTTTCAAAACACAAATGTAGTAATGGCACTACCTTTCCTCCTCTGCTTAAAAGTCTTGGAAGCTTGCCCGTTTTTCTTAGATTAATGCTAATTAATATATTGAATATAGGACTCAGCATGGTCTCTCCAGGAGCTCCTACTTGCATGATATTTCCTTTGCATTTTCGGTTCTAATTCTCTACTTTTTTAGTTCACTGTACATGCTGGGTCCCTCTTATCATATTTGCACATGGTTTTCCCTCTATTATTCTACCTTTTTTCAACCAGTTATGTCCTATTTACCCTAATTCGGTGTGAAACACTCAGGAGATTCTCAATAAATACTTGACAGATTAATAACTAAATGAATGCATGAATGAAGAATGGATCAATATTTGAATTTTTTGGAGGGAATAAACTGTATATCAAATTAGTAAACAATTTTAGGTATAAAAATAATAAATATATGTGATGAGTGTTCATGTAGGTGAATGAGTTTTACATATGGTGAATTTGAATCATCATACAAATTCCTCAGTGTCAACTATAATATTCTTTTCACTGACCTCGACATCAAATCACTTTAGTGCATATTTTCTAACTCTTTGGATTCACCTCACGTCAAATTACTTCTTTCCATTTTTATAAACATGGTTTTAGTTCCAGACATTATTCTTTGTCTTATTTCCTGAAAGAATCCTCCAATTGGTCTTTCTGCTTCTAGTCTTCTATTTTTCTAGAATATTTTCCATTTTCTCAATGAGAATGATCTTTTTAAAATGCAAAACGTATTAAGTTACTTCCCAGTTTATATACCCTCAGTGTCTTCCTATTGTCCACAGGATAGAATTTGAAACCCGTAAGCATGGCTCCTCCTCTCCATCTCCCCTCAGATACCTCCCTTGATTCATCACCTTATATTGAAATTGCCTGTTTTCTTGTCTGTTTTCCTTTCTAGTTTGTTGGATCTTTATGCTCATCCACCACAGCTAGCTCAGAAATGTGTCACATGGTAGGTGTGTGATAACCATTTATGAAATAAATTAATGATGAATTAATACATTTTAAGATTTTGTCAAAACAGTAAAAAGCATTGTTATGAAGCATTGGGGTTATCCATGTTTCCTTCAATTTTATTGATAAATAAAGTTAATTACATTGCTCTTTGCACAGGAAATTGTGTTGTTAGCCTTTATTGGTGACATGTCCAGTACTACTGAATTAATATTGATCCTGAATTTCTATTATCAGTTGCCCCAAATCTAGACTTTGTCAAATAGGGGGCAATAAGGCATATCCTCTGTGACCTCAAATCAAGCTGAAATTAATATGCCTTGACTCTAGCATCCTGAGATTTTAATAACATGTTTTCACATGTTAGTGGAGTGTCTTAGACACAGGAGTTACTCAGTAATTGTGTACTGGATAAATAAAAATTTTAAATGGAATAAATGAATAAACTAAGTAGATTCTGTCTTAAATTTATATATAAATCATCAGATGATTATTTTAAAGTTTGAAAAGATATGTCTCAAATTCATAATTTTTTGCTTATTTTTGATTTATATATGATTCTTTTTATTTGCTGTTTCTCGTTTGCTACCCATCAGGTAGAATATACCATCAACATTTTATAATTCAGTTTTCCTTTGTCTTTTTAAATACTTGATCTTGAAGAAGAGGGGATAGTCTTTATTTGCTGAATCATTTAAAGCTGTTGGCAAGAATTGTACAATTCTGTTAAAGAGAGAAATAGAATTAGTGGTCCTGTATGTGAAGCTGCTAGATTTGAGAAATGGCACTTTTTTTTCTGCTTAATAATGTGATGACGTTGTTCTTTCTTGGAAAGAAAGCATAGTCCTGTATAAGTCAAGTCAATTTCCTTCTAGCAGTTCCAACTCAAAATAAACTATAAAGAAATGTGTATCCCAAAATCTATGCTGACAAATGACTTGAGAAGACATCAGTTTGAAGTGGGTGATTACTTTGAGCTTTCCCTCTTATAACCCTTACCTTGGCCTTTACAAGTTTGCTGAGGTGACCAGATTGCACTTTAAAAATCTAGTGTTAGGAGTTAAAAATCTGCAAATTAGAAGATTTTCTAATCTTCAAACCTATTTCCTGGATTGCCATCATCACTTGATTTGAAATCTTGATATGTGGTAAGCAAATATCCAACACTTTAAAAGTATCTTTTACATTGTTAAACATCATTATGGTATAAATGTATCAAGAAATTTGGAAAACAATACAACTTTGAGAGGGCTGAATTCATATTTATGTGTGACTTGAAAATTAATCATATGATAAAATATCCAAATAAAATATATTTACTTTTGCATTTTGAAGTATCACAATGTGAAAGGAAAATTCCCAAGAAGAAAACAACTACTATGCTTTAATTTTAAATTTTCATTAGTTGAAAGGATACAAGAGAAAACAGCAATAACTAATTATTTTTATAGGCAAAAATAGTAAAGTTATAGAAATAAGCTCAGACAGAGTCTAGCTCATATGGAAAAATTTTCATTGGTGGCTATGAGAGTTGGTTGACAGTGTTAAAAGGATATCAGCAGTATGAAACAAAAGGATGATGAACAGATAACAATATATAAAAAAGAATAATATTCAACAAAAAATTAACATGTGAGAAACATTTACAATAATCAGATATTGCTTGACAAAAATACAAAATCGTTGATGGAATAAGGAGATGGTAAAATTACTGCTTTATTTTCCGCTAGCCAATTATTTTGGTGCAGCAAAAATGATTTTTGTTCTGTAGCTCTTAAATAAAAAAATATACAGATTTCCCAAACCAGAACGATAGTGAGATGAGGGGATGAGATGGGGAATGCTGGAGGATATAAGAGGGGGGAATTTGCACCATATGCTCTAATTTGGATTTGGACAGCTTTTTGGATATCTTTGGTAATAAACAGGATTTCTGCTTTTTGTCTTCTTGATGTGGGGTTTACATTTGGGGAGAAAAAACCTACTAGTTTAAGGAAACAAATAAAAGACCTTCTGGTTTGAATATTTATTTTAATGAGAAAAAAGCCCATTTGGATGAAAAAGGTGAAGAAAAAGCAAGTTTATGCTCCCCTGATGTGCTCTATGATCACGTCTGTCTTATTCAGCACTAATTTTCTTTGATTTTAACTCATCTGTATGACCAGACATCTGTGAGTATTTATGCCTTTTTTGGCTATGTGCTGTCCCATTCTGGCTATCCATCAAATCCAGAACAGACTTCCCAGCAATGTTTTGTACAAAATGTAGAGTAGAATGATAACTGATTAGCATTACGTGATAAATGGACATTCTTCAGCTGAAACTGGAAAGTGCAAAACAGCTGAGACAACATATGAGCAGGAAATATAGCGCACAGTCTGTCTTTTGCTTCCTGTTCACACAGCTAATTTTTTTACTGCTACAATTCAAAACTATATACAGCTCAGGCACTATATATTCTATCCAACAAATTAAAAAATGGGATAATGCCCTTTTGTCTGTATATATTTAGGGGAAGAAATTTCTTTGACATATTACTGGGATGATATGTTTCTCAGTGGCAGATAGGAAAAGGTAATAGACAAGGTTGCTGATTTCATGTCTCCTGCTAGAATTCCTGAAGGACAGCACTCTCCCCAGTAAAATGCTCTAGGACCAAGTCTCATGTTATTTTATTCTCTCAACTCACATTAATCACTTGATGAATCTCTGAAATAGATTAAGATTTACAAACCCAAAACCTACCAAGTAAATGAGAAAGTGAGTCTGGGTGGGGACTGAGGTGAGAACTCCTCCTCTCTCAAAGGGCCCCAGCTACCTCCATCTACCAATTGTTTCTCTGTATTAATGACTGGACCAGTGTTTCAAAACCTTTCCTTTTTTTCTAAAGAAGTTAGAATCCATATTTTTTAATCATAAGTTTCCTAATTTAAAAAGTTTATTTTTTTTCTTTTAAACAAAGACAGTGAGTGCTAAACATCAACTGCTGGAGAGGTTTAACTCATAGACTGTTGGTTTTTTAACCTCTATCTTAGATATTTTTTAAAGGCTTACAGCTACTCCCTCACTTTGTCCCAGCTTACCCTTCCCCCTCCCCGTGTCCTCAAGTCCATTCTCTAATAGGTCTGCATCGTCTTCATTCCTGTCCTGCCCCTAGGTTCTTCATGACCGTTTTTTTTTTTTTTTTTAGATTCCATATATATGTGTTATCATATGGTATTTGTTTTTCTCTTTCTGACTTACTTCACTCTGTATGACAGACTCTAGGTCCATCCACCTCACTACAAATAACTCAATTTCATTTCTTTGTATATATGTAGTTGATTCACTTTGTTATAAAGCAGAAATTAACACACCATTGTAAAGCAATTATACTCCAATAAAGATGTTAAAACAAACAAACAACAAAAAAAGGCTTACAGCTATGTAGTAGTAACAAGAGCTGACAATTAAATATGTACTTAAAAATATACCAAACAACTCTCAAAGTTTAAGCCTAAGTCTTACATTACATTGTGTTTATTATCAACTGTCTTGACTGATTTATTAAAGCATTTGTGTATGGTAGATTATTAAATCAATTGGTAGTCTAGTACAGTAATTTTTCATTAATTAGTACTTTGTCAGGTCAGCTGGAAAATCCTCATAAAGTCTCTTATTTAAAGTCCCTCACTGTAGAGATGAGAACAATTAGAGTCAAATATTAGTTGATGAGACCATAGCATTACAACAAAGTAGTAGTAAGCAATGACCTACACCCAGATGTCTCCCTCATGTTTCCTTTCAGTGCCCTTCTCACTACATCAAGCATCTCTAATTGTAATAATGGGAACAAGGGTTAAATTGTGGTTTACTTAGGGCCAACGGTGAAGAGATGGCTTCTAAAGCAAATAGCTATATTGTTTGTAGATTTTTAAAAATAAATTTATTTATTTTAGGCTGCGTTGTGTCTTCGTTGCTGTGTGCAGGCTTTCTCTAGTTGCAGAGAGTGGGGGCTACTCTTTGTTGCGTTGGGTGGGCTTCTCACTGTGGTGGCTTCTCTTGTGGCAGAGCACACGGGCTTCAGTAGTTGTGGCTTGCAGGCTCTAGAGCGCAGGCTCAGTAGTTGTGGCGCATGGGCTTAGTTGCTCCGTGGCATGTGGGATCTTCCAGGACCAGTGCTTGAACCCATGTCCCCTGCATTGACAGGCAGATTCTTAAGCACTGCGCCAACAGGGAAGCCCTGTTTGTAGATTTTTTGATGATGGCCATTCTGACCAGTGTGAGGTGATACCTCATTGTAGTTTCGATTTGCATTTCTCTAATAGTTAGTGATGTTCAGCATATTTTTATGTGTTTTTTAGCCATCTGTATGTCTTCTTTGGAGAAAGTCTATTTAGATGTTCTGCCCATTTTTTGATTGGGTTGTTTGTTTTTTTGATATTGAGCTGCCTGAGCTGCTTATATATTTTGGAGATTAATTCCTTGTTGATTGCTTTGTTTACACATATTTTCTCCCATTCTAAGGGTTGTCTTTTCATTTTGTTTATGGTTTCCTTTGCTGTGCAAAAGCTTTTAAGTTTAATTAGGTCTAATTTGTTTATTTTTGTTTTCATTACTCTAGAAGGTTGATCAAAAAGATCTTGCTGCGATTTATGTCAAAGAGTGTTCTGCCTAGGTTTTCCTCTAAGAGTTTTATAGTATCTGGCTCTACACTTAGGTCTTTAATCCATTTTGAGTTTATTTTTGCGTATGGTGTTAGGGAGTGTTCTAATTTTATTCTTTTACCTGTAGCTGTCCAGTCTGTTGTGGAGAAAGGGAACCCTCCTACACTGTTGTTGGGAATGTAAACTGGTACAGCCACTATGGATAACAGTATGGAGATTCCTTAAAAAACTAAAATTAGAATTACCATATGACCCAGCAATCCCACACCTGGGCTTATACGTGGAGAAAACTATAATTTGAAAAGATACATGCACCCTAATGTTTATTGCAGCACTATTTACAATAACCAGGACATGGAAGCAACCTAAATGTCCATCAACAGAGGAATGTATAAAGAAGATGTGGTACATATATATAATGGAATATTACTCAGCTATAAAAAAGAACAAAATAATGCCATTTACAGCAACATGGATGGACATAGAGATTGTCCTACTGAGTGAAGTGAGTCAGACACAGAAAGACAAATATCATAGGAAATTGCTTATATGTGGAATCTATAAAAAAGGGTACAAATGAACTTATCTACAAAACAGAAATAGAGTAACAGATGTAGATAGCAAACTTACTGTTACCATAAGGTGGTAAGGGGGGGGAGAGATAAATTGGGAGATTAGGATTGACATATACACACTACTATGTATAAAATAGATAACTAATAAGGACCTACTATATAGCACAGAGACCTCTACTCAGTACTCTGTAATGGCCTATATGGGAAAAGGATCTAAAAAAAGAGTGGATATATGTATATATATAACTGATTCACTTTGCCGTACACCTGAAACTAACACAACATGGTAGATCAACTATACCCTAATAAAAATTTTTTTAAAAATTTAAAACTTGACATTGAATTAGACATTTCACCAGAGAAGATCTACAGATGGCCAATAAGCATATAAAACAATATTTAACATCATTAGTCATAGGAAAATTCATATCAAAACCACAAGATACCACTTCACATGCATTAGAAAGACTATAGTCAACAAGACATATGACAGCAAGCATTGACAAGGATGTGGGGAAATTGGAATTCTCATACATTGCTGATGGGAATGTAAAATGCTATAGATGTTTTGGAAAACAGTTTGTCACTGTCTCAAAAAG
The DNA here is from genome assembly GCF_000442215.2 of Lipotes vexillifer. Classification (NCBI taxonomy): domain Eukaryota; kingdom Metazoa; phylum Chordata; class Mammalia; order Artiodactyla; family Lipotidae; genus Lipotes; species Lipotes vexillifer. Next base: position 796,197 of record NW_006770402.1, on the reverse strand, counting down.
TCAAACATAGAGTTGCCATATGACCTAGCAATTCCACTTCAAAGTATATATATTTTCAAAAGAATTGAAAATTCCTGCTCCAAAAAAAGTTTAGATGTGAATGTTCATAGCAGCATTATTCATAACAGCTAAAAAGTGAAAACAACACAAATGTCCATCAATTGATGAATAGATAAACAAAACGTAAACAAAACATGCCAGTCAAATTCCAACTCCATGATAATCAATATCAACAGTCTAGTGTGTATCTTTAATTCTTTCCTTGATTTTCATGCAAGCATATACAGAAATGTTTACCATCCATTTTTCTTTGTGACTGCTAGGACTCTCATAATCATTCCACAAGCTTCCCACTAAAATATGTCCTCCATTTTTTTTTTTCATTTACTTGAATGACTAACCACTTAAGGTATTAATCTCCCAATAATAATTTATTGTTAACAGGCCAAAAAGCTGTAAATTAGAAATTGAATTCTGATAGCAGAATCACAAGCATATATCAGTGTATAAAAGAGGAATTGTGGATAATTGGAGTAGGGATAGGGGCAATAGGTGTCCTTCCAAAACCTCAGAAATATCTTTGAGTTCTTATCTTTTCTTAACTATAAGACATATGTATGTAAAGTAGACTTTGAACAATTCTTATTCACCAAGCGTATATGACCTAGGAGATTTCAGTTTCCTGACAAATGTTGCCATAACCTCACAGTCACATACATACATAAATATGTACCCAGTTATTCTTTCATCCATTTGCAGAATACACTAGTTCTTGCATGTTACTGAGGAGCAATACATGTTCATCAGTGAAAAGTGTCTTTGTGGTTTATGCCCTGACTTTTTATATGAGAATAAACCAGGAGGAAAATAACATGTAATGTATTAAACAATAAAGATGATTATGAAATAATAGAAAATAATGAGGAAAGAATGAGGTAATACAACAGCAATGTTTAGGTAAATCCTCTCACTCTATCTACCCCAGGTAATTTGTGGGAGAACAGAATGCAAAGAACATCTAAGCTTTGCTTTTGTCTGTATCTTTGAAGTTCACACCTGCTTAATACACCACTATACCTTTAACTGTATAGCTTAGTTTAAGCAATTACTTATTGGGATTAGAGAAAATATAAACCCTGACTCCACTACATAGAGAACATCAATAGTTTTTCCTGTAAAAAAAATCAAGATACCGTGCAAAATATACCATGGTTCTGGAAACAGTAATGAAGACGGTTTAAACATTAAAATGAAATCTTACCAAATGTCATGGGAACATTGTTTAGAGACTTTCAAGACAGATAATATTAGAAGAGAGATGACTAACATTTCATACATTCCTCTAGGAATATTTTTATTTACATTTCCCTGGAGAAGTCTCTGAGACCATTTCATGAAATAATAAACTAATTTATTGTGCAAGCATTAAACCAATATAAATCTTTGACATTAAAGGTAGCTGAGTTCACTTTGGTTATACATGTTTACATTTTAAGTACAGAAGCAGTATTTCAACACTGGAAGCCTATGATTTCACTCTGTGTATTATTTTTCTAAAAATATTGTTGGGTGTTTCATTTTTGCTTCCATTTTCTCATATTTCTTGCTTAACACAAACCTACTTTGTTTCAAAAAAACTAGTACAAATCGCAGTGAAAGAGGAAAGCTGAAGATGAAGAGAAGGAAAAGCAGTACTAAAACCCAGGTTTGAGGGATAAAGTAAGATCCCAGACATTAAAAATGTTCATGATAGGAGTGGCTGAGGATTTTAGAAACAATTTTGAACACAGAATATAAGGCAGAATAAGGTAATGGTTACCAGGTCTATGACAAAAGAGACAAAGGATGGATTTTATTGTTTGGCAGCTAACAGCCCCGGGATGAACCTTCAAGGTTAACATAGCTATAAAACTGGATTTCTATGTTATATTAGAGTACTATTTGTGAATGTCCAAAGCTTACTTGACCTAATATTTTACAGTCATTAGCATATTAAAATGATTTATTATGTAATCTTTGGAAAATGTGGCACAAAATATGTGGTAGAGGTAAAGGTTAGGGCCAGAACATAAATCATACATAAGGTGAGACATCTAAAATATGGAACCTGGTAAGTCCTGGGGCAGCATAAGGCAATCGATATCTCAAAAGACAAAATGTAAACATGATTACAGTCATCTTTTCTTATGTAAAAATACATATTTTACTCAATAAATTTTCTTGGATATTTTTAGAACTGAAAATGGGCTTGGTGAAAGTCTTACCAGATTACAAAGAGAACTTAGGAAAATAATATTTTACGAAAACATTAACAAATTTTCAAATATTTTTTTAACAAAGATCAAGTGTCAGACTTAAATATATCCTCAAAATTTCAATAGACAATATTGCAAAGGTTTTAAATGCTATTGCAAATTGTTCTCCAAACAAAACAAAAATATGCACAAAATCTAGTATAATCCTATCTGAAATTAATGAGTGCATGATTTGACAAAAGTATATACTTTAACTAGAAGATACATGTCCACAGCCTGCATGTAGAAAAATACACTAGCATTATGTTTCACAGGAAAAGAATAAAATATATTTCCTGATGGAAGAGATGTAATTATATAAATTTTAATTCACTCTGATCCATGGGAGGGAAATGAACACCCAGAGGTCAATGGAGAATTACAACAATTAGAAATGTTAAAGCTTTGACACAGTTATTAGATTTTAGACATTAATGAATGGACCACTATGATGACAAATATGATTTGTCTAATCTTTGAAGCAAAAGAAATATTAATTATACAGATCAATTTTTCAAAATTGTAAAATGTCTCTAGTTTTGATTAGCTAAAAAGGTTAGTCTATATTTGAATTTAATTTTTCTTAGGTCTAAAATGTTATTTAAAGAAATTCAGTTGTATAACTTTTAAGAAAAAATAAATTAACGAGAATTGCAGCTTATTAAATTAAAAAAAAATGTTTTATCATACTAAAGTACCATCCTGCCACTCAGGATCTGATCACGCTAAAATGGCCTAAAATGCTTATAAGTAGTGGCTTCTTTCCCGAAGGTAAACAGGCTCCTTGACATTGCCATAGGCTATTTGCTTTATCTTTTTTTAAAAAAATGTTATTGGAGTATAGTTGATCTACAATGTTGTGTTAGTTTCAGGTATACAGCAAAGTGAATCAGTTATACGTATACATATATCCACTCTTTTTTAGATTCTTTACCCATATAGGCCATTAAAGAGTATTGAGTAGAGTTCCCTGTGCTATACAGTAGGTTCTTGTTAGTTATCTATTTTTTAAATTTTTTTATATTTTTATTTTTTATGTGGTATGCGGGCCTCTCACTGTTGTGGCCTCTCTTGTTGAGGAGCACAGGCTCTGGACACGCAGGCTCAGCGACCATGACTCACGGACTCAGCCGCTCCACAGCATGTGGGATCTTCCTGGACCGGGGCACGAACCCGTGTCCCCTGCATCGGCAGGCAGACTCTCAACCACTGCGCCACCAGGGAAGCCCTAGTTATCTATTTTATATATAGTAGTGTGTATATATCAATCCCAATCTCCCAACTTATCCCTCCTCCTCCCCTTACCACCTTATGATAACCATAAGTTTGTTTTCTACACCTGTCACTCTATTTCTGTTTTGTAGATAGGTTCATTTGTACCCTTTTATTAGATTCCACATACCAGTGATATCATATGATATTTGTCTTTCTATGTCTGAGTTACTTCACTCAGTATGACAATCTAGGTCCAACCATGTTACTGTAAACGGTATTATTTTGTTCTTTTTTATAGCTGAATAATATTCCATTGTATATATATATACCGTATCTTCTTTATCCATTCCTCTGTTGATGGACATTTAGGTTGTTTCCATGTCCTGGTTATTGTAAATAGTGCTGCAATTAATATTGGGGTGCATGTATCTTTTCAAATTATGGTTTTCTCCAGGTATATGCCCAGGAGTGAGATTGCTGGATTATATGGTAGTTCTACTTTTAGTTTTTTAAGGAACCTCCATACTGTTATCCATAGTGGTTATACCAGTTTACATTCCGACCAACAGTGTAGGATGGTTCCCTTTTCTCCACATCCTCTCCAGCATTTATTGTTTGTAGATTTTTTGATGATAGCCATTCTAACTGGTGTGAGGGGATACCCCATTTTAGTTTTGATTTGCGTTTCTCTAATAGTGATGTTGAGCATCTTTTCATGTGCTGTTTAGCCTTCTGTATGTCTTCTTTGGAGAAATGTCTACTTAGGTCTTCTGCCCATTTTTTGATTGGGTTGTTTGTTTTTTTGATATTGAGCTGCATGAGATGTTTTTACATTTTGGAGATTAATCCCTTGTTGGTTGCTTTGTTTGCAAGTATTTCCTCCCATTCTAAGGGTTGTCTTTTCATTTTGTTTATGGTTTCGTTTGCTGTGCAAAAGCTTTTCAGTTTAATTAAGTCCCATTTTTTATTTTTGGTTTTATTTTCATTACTTTAGAAAGTGGATTGAAAAAGATCTTGCTCCAATTTATGTCAAAGAGTGTTCTGCCTATGTTGAGTTGCAATGATTCTTTATATATTGTAGATATAAATCCTTTATCAGATAGCTGATTGCACATATGTTCTCCAATTTATTGGGTTCTCATTTCAATTTCTTGGTTCACTTCACTGCAGTTGTTATGATAATAAAAATATATAAACATGCATACCATAATTTTACTTACAGGGATAGGCATAAAATCAGAAAGGTATAGTATAATAAAAATAATTATATTATGGTGGTGGAATGATGAGTAATTAAACATTTTTTGTGTATAATAATTTTTTGCTTATGATTAAAAATAATCAGAGAGATGTATGCATATGAGAAGACTGAATATAAGAAGGAAGCTCAAAAATGTAAAAACTTAAAATATATTGTCCTATTTATTTTATCTTTTGTTGCTTTTATTTCTGGTGTCATAGATTAGAAACCATTACCTAATACAAGATCATGAAGATTTACATTTATGTTTTCATCTAATAGTTTTATAGTTTTAGCTCTTATATTTACTTCCATGGTCTGTTTTGAGTTACTTTTGTATAAGATGTGAGGAAGGGATTAAACTTCATTCTTTTACAGATGGATATTCAGTTATCACTGCACTATTTGTTGTAAAGCCTTGTTTTTCTCCTTTCAATTATATTGGCACCCTTGTTAAAACCAGTTGACCAAAAATATAAGGGTTTATTCTGGATGCTCAATCTGTTCATTGGTCTATATGTTTATTCTTATGCCAGTCCACATTGTTCTTAATTATTGTGACTTTGTAGTATGTTTTGAAATCAGGAACAAATTTGTTCCTCTTTTTTCAGTATTGTTTTGGATGTACTGAGTCCCTTGAATTACTCTATGAAATTTTTGGATCAGTTTGTCGATTTCTGCACAAAAGGCAGCTGGAATACTTATTGGAATTATACTGAATCAGCAGATAAATTTTAAGAGTATTGCCAACTGTATTAGTTTCTTGGGATTGCGGTTCAAAGTACCACAGACTGACTGGCGTAAACAACAGAAATTTATTTTCTCACAGTTCTGGAAGTCAGAAGTCTGAGAAAAAGGTGTCAGCAGAATTGGTTCCTTCTGAAGGCTATGAGTTAAAATCTGTTCCATGCCTCTCTCCTAGCTTTTGGTGGTTTGCTGGCAATCATTGAGGTTCCATGTAGATGGCATTCTTTCTATGCCTTCACATGACTTCTATACACATCTCTTTCTCTTCACATGGCATTCTTTTTATAAGGACACCAGGTTTTATTGGATTAGAAACCCATGCTATTCAAATATAACGTCATCTTATTTTAACTAATTACATCTGCAAGTACCCTATTTCCAAATAAGATTACATTCCACTGAGGGTTAGGACTTCAACATGGAATTTTTAAGGGGACAAGACATTACACCAGCTTAACAATATTTGGTCTTCTCATCCATGTACATGGAACATTTTTCCATTTATTTAGGTCTTCTTTGTCACCTTTCAATGATATTTTATAGTTTTTCAGTGTACAAGTCTTACTTTCTTTTCTTGAATTATTCCTAATTTTTAATTCTTTTGATGTTATTATAAATAGCATTACTTCCTTAATTTCACTTTCAGATTGTTCACTGCTAGTGTATAAAAATACAATTTATTTTTGTATATGGATCAAGTATGCTGCAAGATTGCTGTGCTTTTTGATTAGTTCTAACAGTTTTTAAATGTAGATTTAGAATTTTCTTCTTACAAGATTATGTTATCTGTGAATAGAGATAATGTTACTTCTTCCTTTTCTGTATGGAGGTCTTTTATTTCTTATTCTTGCACAATTGGCCTTGATGGAACCTCCAATTCAATGCTGAATAGAAATGGTGAGAACAGACATAATTGTGTTTTCTGATTATAAAGAGAAATTTTGCAGTCTTTCTCCATAAAATATAATGTTAGCTTACAAGATTTTCCTTAGTGCTCCTTTATCAATCAGGTTGAGAAAGTTACCCTTTCTTCTTAGTTTGTTCAGTGTTTTTATTGGGAAAGTATGTTGGATTTTATCAAATGCTTTTTTCTGCATCTATTGAGATAATCATGTATTTTTTTGGTTTAGTCATATGGTTTATTACAGTGATTCATTTTGTATGTTGAACAATTCTCACATTCCTGGGATAAATCCTACGTGATCATGGTGTAGAATTTTTTTTATGTTGCTGGAATTAGGTTTGCTAGTATTTTGTTGAATATTATTTGCAACCATATTCACAAGGGATATTTTAGGAGATGCTTACTTAACTCTTCCAGAAGTAGTTCCTCAAAACTGACAATTCTTAAGAGCTGCTCAATTTTTTTTAGTCTTAGTTTAGTGAACAAAGTTGACCATATCTGTATGTCACCAATTTGAACTATACTTATTCTTAACAAAGCAAGAAGTGCATTTCTTATTGAACCAGACAGATTTCTAGTATTTTAGTATGATTCAGAACTATTAGAATTTAGTTTTCTTCTCCATTCCCGAGCAGGTCAAACCTCTTTATCATACTTCTGTATCCCTCTCCGGTTATTTTGTCTGTACTTGGGTTTTCTTTCTCATTTCTGCCAGAATCTCAGAACATGTTTGAATATATCCATATAGATCAGGGCCAAATTATTTTGTTTACTGGAATAACCTAGCAATATTATTTTACTCAAATTATTACTAAACTTGATCCTGCATGCCCTACATGTAGTTTCTAACGTGCTGGTATGTTCAGGGTTTGCTTTTACTGGGAAAAGAAACTGTGCAGGAATTCTTTAATGTTCTTCTGCCTTTTTTACATTCATAACGATGGCCCAAACTGTAATGTGTTTAGTGACAAAATCAAACCCTGCATAATTGTTATTGAAACTAACTTTGCAGTCATAAAGAATCACCTTTTCATAATATCCACTTTGCATAAAGATACTTTCTAATTGTTCTGAGTCATGTTAAAATACTAGAAATCCCTATTATTCAACAAGAAGTATAGTCCTTGCTTAGTAAACAGTAAGCCTAGTTCAAGTATGTTAATGTATGATTCTCATTATTTTATACTGTTCCTTCTTACTTAGTTACTGAACACCCAAATGGGACAGGAATGCTTGACTTAGAACTGTGAAAAGCAAAATATGTCTTGGAAAAGGAGAGAGGAGAAAAGAGAGAGATATACTTTTTGTTGTTGTTGTTGGGTAGGTGGGGAGGAGGGAGTAGGGAAGTGGTGGAGATTTGTTTGCTCCAAGAGTATCATACATATCCTGGGTATGTGTTCCCAGTGTAGTTGTGAGAAATGGCTTTGCCTGTCTCAGTGCAGCTCTGCTGTATGGGCTAAATGTGTTCTGTGAAAATATTTCCCATGAATAAATGAATAAAAAATGCCATGGATAGATATTTCAATGGAAATACGGTATATTCCTTCAAAGTGAAACAATGGATAAGTCTTCCTGATTCCACCATTTCAGTAAAGGGATTAAAACAAGGAATCTTGTCAGTGGAAAATAGAAGTTGAAAGAATTGCCAATAATAGCAGTAGTGAATCTCCAGGAGAACAATGAAAGGCTTAAGTCCATGTTATATGTTTTAGTGGGGATTTGTCAACCAGGCCTCTTTCATTTAAAGTATCTACAAGTTACTGGTGGAGGAAATCCTGACAGAGCAAGATTGGGATAGGTTGAAAAATGCCTGTTACATACATATTGACCTGCATGTTTTGTGGGTTCTTTTGAATTTTTAAAAAGATTTTGTTTTGAGCAGTTTTATGTTTACGTCAAAATTGAGAGGAAAGTACAGAAATTTCCTATATACCCCTTACCCCCACACATGCACAGCATCCCCCATTATCAGTATCCCCCAGCAGAGTGGTGCATATGTTACAATCAATGAACCTACACTTCCATGTCATTATCACCCAATGTCCCTAGTTTACATCAGGGTTCTCTCTTGGTGGTGTACATTCTATGGGTTTGGACGTATGTATAATGACATGAATCCATCATTATAGTATCAAAGTATTTTCACTGCCCTAAAAATCCTTTGTGCTCCACCTAGTCATCCCTCCGTGCCTTCCTGCAATCTCTGGCAACCACTGATCTTTTTACTGTCTCCACAGTTTTGCCTTTTCCAGAATGTCATATTGTTGGAATCATACAGTATCACACAAATTTTTCAGATTGGCTTCTTTCACTTAGAAATATACATTGAAGTTTCCTCCATGTCTTTTCATGCCTTGATAGTTCATTTATTTTTAGTGCTAAATAATAGTCCATTGTCTGGAATGTACCACAGTTTATATCCATTTACCTACTGAAGGAAATTTTGGTTGCTTCCAAGTTTCAGTAATTGTGAATGAAGCATGCAGTTTTCCTGGCTCCTTTCATTTTTCTAGTTATTTTATTTTATTCCATGGACTTCTTTTTTCCACCCTATTCTACTACTGGAAATACTTTTAAGTCAGCAATGACTTAATTGTTCAATCCAGTTCACACTTTCCACTCTTTCTTATTTAATCTCTTTACCCCATTTAACACAGTTGATCCCTCTCTTCTTGAAACTCCTTCTTTCCTTGGCTTCCAAGCATTTATTATTTCTCCTCTCTTCCCTCCACATTCACAACTCTTTGTAAGACTCTTTCTGACTTTTCTCCTTCCATGTCCCTTAATTACAGAATACTTAAGAGTACCATCCTTTATCCTCTTCTCTAACTATGAATTTACCTGGCCAATTTAAAGCTGATGACTTCCAAACTATAGCTCCTAACTATGAATTTACCTGGCCAATTTAAAACTGATGAGTTCCAAACTATAGCTCCTAAACTAAACATTTTTTTTTCCTGAGCTCTATACACATATTTCCAATAGTCTTTTTGATTGTTCCTTCTCAATGATAAATGATGTCATATCTAAAATTGAATATATTTCTACATTCCAAACCCTGCCTCTCTTCCTGTATTTGTTAATATGTTCAATGGAATTACTGTCCAAAATATCTCCCAGACTACAGTCTTAGAAGCTGCTGTAGCCTACTATCTACTACTCATTTATGACCAATCAGTCACAAGGTCATGTTTAGTCTATCTTCTTAATACTGCTTGAACCCATTCTCTTCCTTCCTTCACTGCAATGGTTAAAATAAGTTACCTGGTAACGTTTTTTTTACGGAATACAGGGAGTGAGAGTGAGGGAAGGAAAGAGAGCCAATCAGTGGACACAATATCTAGCTGTCTGCCACTAAATGTATCTGCTAAACCTTGAAAAACCATCCCTGAGAAGTCCTATAACTTACATTTATGGGAAGGAGAGAGGTTAAGAAAATGTTAGAAGAATTTATCAACTTGTTCCCATCTCCTATTAGTCAAGGATTTGTCCCAGGGCTTTTACAGCCTCACACTTGTGGGTTGCACGTAAGTAATTATCAAATGGGACCACAGAGGTCAACAGGGAAGCCTCAGGACTAGAGGTACAAAGCATATGATCAGACAAGGCCATGTGGGAAAGTGCTGTCAGGCTGTAAATGCAGACATCTGAACCTGAGAGGATCTGAAGTGTTTCATCAGAGGTGTCTAACACATTTCCTAACTCCTTCTCCTTTACTTCATCTAGTCTATTTTCGGCAATGCCACCAGCTGGATCTTTTAAATTGCAAATCCTACCAATCCAATCTTAAAATTCTTATGTAATTTCAAAAAGTCTCATATGATAAATTTTAAAATTCTTAATATCAAATACAAGGGATTCGTGATCCAATTCTTGCTTATCTTTGCAGTATTTGTGGTACTTATGAACATTTCTTCTAGGAGACAACCACAGGAAATGACCAATATTTTATGCCTGCTCATTGATTTGTGGTTTATTCTGCTTAGGATATTCTCTTATTCATTTACAGTGACTCCAATGTCACTTTTTGTATGAGACATTCTCTGCCATCTCCTGACTTAACTAGGTTTTTTTCCCTGAACTTCTCTAACCTCTGGTTTACACTCTAATACAGCACACAACAAACTGGTTTAAGAATTAGTTTACATGTAAAAGGTAGGGATTGCTTTTTTTTTCCATCTTGGTATTTTCTAGGATTAGCAGAAAACCTACAATATATCAAAAGGTACTTGATGAGGTAGGTTATACAAATGAATAAATCTTATATTTGCCTCTGCTAGTTTTTTTATCTTGAATTTTAACCTGCACTAATCACCCTTTCTCTGATATTTCATACACATTTTTGTGTATTTTTATGGTGTCCACAATTTGTTTTCATTGATCCATTCATATTCCAATGTTTTGATTCTTCAGCCAGACTTTAAACTTTTTTGGAGATGTTTCTCCTACTTCTTTGTGTTTTCCATAACACTGTGCACAGATAATAACCTCAACAGTCTCTACTGAATTCACTCAAAAGTGAAAAAATAATAATATTTCACTTCCACTAACAGTTTTACTTAAAAAATTCCTTTTAAAAAAATTTTTTCAAAAGTTTGAGGCTGAGTTAATGGAAAATTGCTTCTCAGTTCTTTCTTTTCCCAGTAATTCTGCTTTATTCTATTTGTAAGCTGGTAAAATTAGCTCTAAAATACCATCAGCAGTTTCTTCTGCATTCTATGATGGTTTTAGATATTGTTAACACTACATTAAGAGAACTGCAATAGTGTTGTTACAACCCTGGGGTGAATCCAGAATTTTTAGGGATCTATATAATAATTGGTGAGAATTACTATTATAGAATTGTGGAACTGAGTTATTGTTTGGGAATTTATTGGTTTAATATCTGAATGTCCATAAATAAGAATCTCTCAATATTTTTGATATAATGAAGAGAATATCATATTCTCTCTCTGAATCAATTTATATGGAATTTTCATTGTTCTCACTTCAATATGTGAAAAAGTATCTCTAGAAAAACTATCAAATATCTGATATGTGATACAGAAGCAGGGCTAATTTAAGGAATTGGATAGTTCTATATGTATAGTGAGGTCACTGAATATGTATGTGTGTACATTTTTTCTTTAACTACCAGTAGTAGAAAGTGGCTTATTGTTTAGTTAGTTTTCAAGTTACAGGAAATAGGATACCTAAAGTGTATGAGCCCTGAGATTAATTAACAACACCATTGTTAGTTGCGTTTTTAAATTTACATGTTAGAAACAGGGAGGGTAATTTTATAAAAGGATAATTGGGTCCTCTCTTACTTGCTTCTGTTCTATCTAAAATATGCCAAGTTAAAAAAAAAAACTTTTTCTTCCACTTTTTCCTTCTCTCTTGTCTTCCTCTTATCTTGTCTGAGGATAAGATTGATTTAGGGCAGCTTGGAGAGAATGGGTAATGAAAGGCTGTCAGAAAAAAAAAATCCTTCTCTTTTAAACTCTGAATTTTTTCCAATATGTCATTTATTTTAGTTCTTTACTAATTATTTCTATTACTAGCTAGTTATTATTAGTCCATTATTGATTTTTTCCCATTTTCTTTTTTTTCCAAAAATACATTTTTTAATTAATGAATTTTTTTTTTTTTACAATAGGTCCTTTTTGGTTATCTATTTTAAATATAGCAGTGTGTACATGTCAATCCCAAACTCCCAATCTATCCCTCCGCACATCCTTCCCCCCACTGGAAACCAGTTTGTTTCAAATTGGTAAGTAATTTACTTTTGAGATTAGTAAAAAAAAAAGGTGAAGTCCATCACTATTATTAAAAAAACTCAGCTGACACTAAGATAGGGAGATTAACTCAAATTATCTGAGTAGGCCAAATGTAATCAAATAAGCATTTAAAAGCAGACAAGAAAGGCAGAAGAGTCAGAGAGATGTGTCAGAAAGTGAAGTTCAAGAGATGTGAATTATGAGAGAAAATCAATTGTTAGAGGAGGACCACGAGGAAAACATTAGAAGGAATGTGGGCAGCCTGTAGGAGCAAAGATCAACTCCCAGCTGACAGCTGGCAAAGAAACAGTCACAAGGAAGTGGATTCTACCAACACCCTGAATAAGTTTGGAAGAGGATTCTTCCCAGACTCTTCCAATGAGCCCAGTTGGCCCACATCTTGATTCCAGTCTTGTGAAACTCAGAGCAGAGAAACCAGTCAAGCCAAACAAGACTTCTGACTTAAAGTGAGATGATAAATTTGCATTACTTTAAGCTGCTAAAAAAAACAAAAAACAAAACTTTTCTGAGAACTCCATTGTCTGATGCTCTGTGCTGGTAATATATACTGGCCTTTAATAGTTAATCCCCTGCATTTGAAACCTATTGTGTAGGAGTAATTCCAAGTAATGCACACTGGATAATAGATGAAGACAAAATAGAATAATTGGGTCTAAGTATGATTGAGTAGAGGGGCCCATGTTTTGTACTTAAAGTCTAAAATTGTCTGACATTAACTGCTATTAAATCATAAACTTAACCAAGATGTGCCAGATCTTCCTAATCTTGATGCATTAGTGCATGGAGTAGTTTTCTTTTTATAGGAAACTTTTCCTGTGAATCGTGGATGCCTCTAATTTTAGTGTTTAAATAATCTTTATATGAGCATAAATGAACCATTATAAGCCACATATATTTTTTTCGCAATCACAATCATAAATGTGGCTCTAGAGCCAAACAATGGTTGTTATCATTGCACTCTCATTTTGTCTAATTAGAGAAAATGTAATGATATCTGGAGGATAGAAGTCAACCTGATTCTCTTTCTATGGACACTATATTACTTTACTAGCCTTTATCATATTATTTTCAACATTTTCTGTTGCAAAAAAATGTCTCAATGAATGCCTTTGTGAAGACATTTGTCAGCATCTCTGATTATCATTATCTGCTAAAGACTCCCTAATACATAGTTTTAACTCTGCTCTCTCCATTGACAGACTCTTTTATCCAGCCATCATATTGGCATATGCTCTAAAACATAAAACCTACAGTAAATATTTCTTAAGTTTTCTTCCAAAGTTTTTTTTTGCCTCAGTATCCCATCTCAGTAAACAGTAACACTGTCTACTTAATTAGTCAAACCATAGGTATTTTTCCTTTTTACTCATTCAATATCCAATCCCTTACTTCAAATACGTGTTCCATATTTATCCACTTATTTCACTTCTGCAGGACTATTTTAGTTTGAACCACTCTCATCTCTCACCTTGATAACCCTAATATTGTCCTTGCTAATCCCCCTAATTACACACTTCCCACCCCCTTCCTCTTCACCACAGCATTCACAGTGACATTTAAAATCAAAATTAGTCATTTTTTTCTTAAAATTCTCCAAATTACTTCTCACTGGACTTAGAGCAAAGTTTACACTCCTCCTTATGTTGGCCTTTGAGGCTGTACTTGAACTGGTTCCTGAATAAATCTTTCCCTTTTCTCTTTTGCCCTTCGTTGAATTTGGCCACGTTGAACTTCCTGTTCAACTACTATAACAAATTTGTTATGGTTTGAGTTTATAAATATCAGCTCCTCAGAGATCATCCCTAACTATCATACCTAAAGTAACTTCGTTCTGCATGTATACTTTGAATTGATTTTCATTAAAGTGCTATATTATCTGATTATGTATATTTATGCATTTTTTCTTCCTCTGCCCTCTTGAACACAAATTCCATATTAGTTATCTATTTCATTATCTTTGTTTTCTCCTGCCATGTTCCCAGTGTTTTGTTTTGTTTTGTTTTTTATTGGAGTATAATTGCTTTACAATGTTGTGAATGTACAATGAAGTGAATTGTACTGTACAATGAAGTGAATCAGCTGGACTAATGGCTAACCCCCATCCCCCATTCATTTTAATTTTATCAGTGTGAAGTCAATAATCATATTATTGTGAGCTTCCAATGTACACAGATTTTTGAGAAAGTGGCTTTCTTCTTTTTTAAAAATTTTATTGGAGTATAGTTGATTTACAATGTTATGTTAGTTTCAGGTATACAGCAAAGTGATATATACTGTTATATATATAAAGTTATATGGTGTACAGCAAAGTGATTCAGTTATACATATACATATATTCATTCATTTTTAGATTCTTTTCTCATACAGGTTATCACAGAATATTGAGTAGAGTCCCCTGTGCTTTACAGTAGGTCCTTGTTGGTTATCTATCTTATTTATAGTAGTGTATGTTGGTTCATCCCAAGCTCCTGATTTATCCCTCTCCCCCGACGTTTCCCCCTCGGTAACTGTAAGTTTGTTTTTGATATCTGTAAGTCTGTTTCTGTTTTGTAAATAAGTTCATTTGTATCTTTTGTTAAAAATTAGATTCCACATATCAGTGATATCATATTATATTTGTCTTTGTCTGACTTATTTCACTCAGTATGACAATCTCTATGTCCATCCATGTTGCTACAAATGGCATTATTTCATTCTTTTTTATGGCTGAGTAATATTCCATTGTGTGTGTGTGTGTGTGTGTGTGTATATATATATATATATATATATATATATATATATATATATATATATATATATATATATATATATATATATATATATATATATATATATATACCACATCTTCTTTATCCACTCCTCTGTCATTGGACATCTAGGTTGCTTCCACGTCTTGGCTATTGTAAATAGTGCTACAATCAACACTGGGGTGCATATATCTCTTTGGATTATGGTTTTCTCTGGTTATATGCTCAGGAGTGGGATTGCTGGATCATATGGTAGTTCTATTTTTAGTTTTCTAAGGAACCTCCATACTGTTATCCATAGTGGTTGTATTAATTTACATTCCCCCCAAAAGTGTAGGAAGGTTCCCCTTTCTCCACACCCTCTCCGGCATTCATTGTTTGTAGATTTTTTGATGATGGCTGTTCTGACCAGTGTGAGGTGGTGCCTCATTGTAGTTTTGATTTACAATTCCCTGATAATGAGTGATGTTGAGCATCTTTTCATGTGCTGTTTAGCCATCTGTATGTTTTCTTTGGAGAAATGTCCATGTAGATCTTCTGCCCATTTTTTTATTGGGTTGTTTGTTTTTTTCACATAGAGCTGCATGAGCTGTTTGTATATTTTGGAGATTAATCCCTTGTCAGTTGCTTTGTTGGCAAATATCTTCTCCCATTCTGTGGGTTGTCTTTTCATTTCTTTTCTTTTTTTAAGGTTTCCTTTGCTGTTCAAAAGATTTTAAGTTTAATTATGTCCCATTTGTTTATTTTCTTTTTTATTTTCATTACTCTAGGAGGTTGATCAAAAAAGATCTTGCTGCAATTTATGTCAAAGAGTGTTCTGGGGGCTTCCCTGGTGGCGCAGTGGTTGAGAATCCACCTGCCGATGCAGGGGAAACGGGTTCGTGCCCCGGTCCGGGAAGATTCCCACATGCCGCGGAGCGGCTGGGCCCGTGAGCCATGGCCACTGGGCCTGCGCATCTGGAGCCTGTGCTCCACAACGGGAGAGGCCACAGCAGTGAGAGGCCCGCGTACCACAAAAAAAAAAAAAAAAAAAAAAAAAAAAAAAAAGAGTATTCTGCCTGTTTTCCTCTAAGAGTTTTATAGTGTCTGGACTTTCATTTAGGTCTTTGATCCATTTTGAGTTTATTTTTGTATATGGTGTTAGAGAATGTTCTAATTTAATTCTTTTACATGTAGCTGTCCAGTTTTTCCAGCAACACTTATTGAAGAGACTGTTTTTTCTCCATTGTATATTCTTGCCTCCTTTGTCATAGATTAATTGACCATTGGTGACTAGGCTTATTTCTGGGCTTTCTCTCCTGTTCCGTTGATCTATATTTCTGTTTTTGTGCCAGTACTATACTGTTTTGATGACTGTAGCTTTGTAGTATAGTCTGAAGTCAGGGAGTCTGATTCCTCCAGCTTCATTTTTCTTTCTCAGGATGTTTCATCTATTCAGGATCTTTTGTGTTTCCATATAAATTTTTAAAAAATAGTTCAATTTCTGTGAAAAATGCCATTGTAATTTGATAGTGATTGCATTGAATCTGTAGATTGGTTTTGGTAGTATAGTCATTTTGACAATATTGATTATTCCAATTCAAGAACATGATATATCCTACCATCTGTTTATTTCATCTTCAATTTCTTTCATCAGTGTCTTAAAGTTTTCAGAGTACAGGTCTTTTGTCTCCTTAGATAGGTTTATTCCTAGGTATTCTTTTCTATGCTATGGTAAATGGGATTGTTTCTTTAATTTCTCTTTATGATCTTTCATTTCTAGTGTATAGGAATGCAAGAGATTTCTGTGTATTAATTTTGTAGCCTGCAACTTTACCAAATTCATTGATGAGCTCTAGTGGTTTTCTGGTAGCACCTTTAGGATTTTCTATGTATAGTATCATGTCATTTGCAAACAGTGACAATTTTATTTCTTCTTTTCCAATTTGGATTTCTTTAATTTCTTGTTCTTCTGATTGCTGTGGCTAGGACTTCTAAAACTACATTGAATAAAAGTAATGACAATAGACTTCCTTACCTTGTTCCTGATCTTAAAGGAAATGCTTTCAGCTTTTCATCACTGACAATGATATTAGCTGTAGGTTTGTCAGATATGGCCTTTATTATGTTGAGGTAAGTTCCCTCTATTCCTGTTTTCTGGAGAACTTTTATCATCCCACTGCTTCTAACACTATCAACCACATAATTACATTTCAATAATATTTGGTAAATAAATGGATGTATATTCTTGGAATGAATTCCTAGAAGTGGAATCCCTGGACCAAATCGTAAAAATTTTATTTCCTGTAACAAACAGCTAAATTTCTTTCATAAAGATTGTCTTAAGTTTTAGTTCAATGGATGGGAGTATCTGTTTTCAAACATTCATCAAATAAAGAGGTATTACATTAAAAAGGAATATAGTCACCTTCTTAGGTAAAAAAATGATGTCTTATACACTTTGAATTTTCTGTATTATTGAGGTTGAATTATTTATATTTATTTTTGAGGTCTCATTTTTGTTGCCAATTTATTTCTTTTTTGGTCTAGTTTTATGAATGATTCTTAACTTTTGTTGAACATGAAAATCACCTTGTAAGTTATTTAAAACAAAATAATATCTAAATCCCACTTCTAAAAGTTCTGACTTAATTTGTTCAGAGTGGACCCTGGCATTTAAAAAACGTACTTCAAGTGTTAATAATCTTTACCCAGGGTTGAGAACCACTGAAATGCATTAATAAATATTTTGTGTTCATATACATGCAGCTTCAGATTTGAGACTTCTTCTCTGAAATTGGGCGAATAAATACGGGTGAAACAACCTATCCAAAGATTTTTATTATTTCTTTACTATCTCTTTATATGTCACAGTTATTAAACTACTGTGTCTTAGCTTCAAACCTACCCTTTAGTACTCTGCTTGGTGATGCTGGGGCTCAGACAGTGCAAATCATATTTTCCCATTAGCTAGCTGTTTCCTGCTAGGTTCTGCCAGTGGGGGCACCACAAGGAGACTTAGAGGGTTGGAGGGTAGAAGAGATTTTCTGTTTTGTCAGTGTCTCCTATGCAACAGTTTTTCACCTAATGGTGGTGGTGCTGAAGCAGTGCATTCCAGGTTCTGGTTTTCTTAGCAATCCTAGAGCCAGCCTCATTAGAAACATCCTTTTCTGAGTTTTGAATCTCAGCTCCTTAGGGTCCCTCCTCTGAGTTCCTGAGGGTCCACAAAATCCAAGTAATGCTCACTCCCTGCGTAGAGATCCTAGTCCTAGTTCCCCTGAGGCCTCTTCTCCAAGATTCTAAACTTTAAAGATTCCAAACTTTTGTTCTCACAGCCCTGGGTTAGCATCTGCTTCTTGCAGTTACTACTTCATGATACCCCAGTGTTCCTTTTTACCTTTTCAGTTCTCTAATACCTGGTTAACAATTATTAATATTAATTTTTCTCTGTTGGCATAACTTGTGGCTTTTATGTCATGGCTGGATTCTGACTAAAACTATAGGACTGAATTATTGGCACTGCTAGTTAAAATGTCTAAGGCACAGACAAGGCTACATTTCAGTTTCTAATAGAGCTTTCAGAGTTATGGAAGGAAAAAGTTAAGTGGCCCTCTGATGTTGATCCTAAAGGTGCAAATTTCAACCCTTTGTTGAAAAGAACCTGTATCTTTATAGTAATCTCATCCCAGCCACATATTTTCTATGTTCTTGAATTACCTGGTGAGGTTCTTCATTGCAGACTAGGTGGAGTAATTAGTAGCATATATTATAATAAGAGTGCAGTGCAGAAGAAAGCATGATGAAGAGATTAGAGTATGAAAAAAGAAATCAGTAGTGTACACTATTTCTGAACTTATATAAGTATGTTTAATTTCTATTTGTTTCTTCTTCTAAAACAGCAAATTAGATATTTTTGCCATATTTACATGAATGTGTGTTTTGACAGAAATAATCCATCTAAAATATTTTGAGAAATAGGAATTGCTACGTTAATAAAAACTAGTAAGATGTATGTCAATAAAAAAAGAATTTAAATTGTATAAGAAAGGGTCTAGGTGCATTATTAACCTTTTGTTGACGTTCATTTTTTCTTACTTTAAAAGGAAGAATTACAAATACTGTCGTATTTAGCATATCTCCCTGTTAAAATGCATATAGACATTTATACCATTTTGAACCATGAGTATAGCATGAATTCTTTTTTGGGGGGTGGGGTACACAGGCCTCTCACTGCTGTGGCCTCTCCTGTTGTGGAGCACAGGCTCTGGACGTGCAGGCTCAGCGGCCATGGCTCACGGGCCCAGCCGCTCCGCGGGATGTGGGATCTTCCCAGACCGGGGCACGAACCCGTGTCCCCTGCATCGGCAGGTGGACTCTCAACCACTACACCACCAGGGAAGCCCTAGTGTGAATTCTTATTTGAAATGCTAGTCTTTGGAAGTCAGGGACTTTGCCTCACATTCCTATTCAATTACCCGTGAATAATACCCTCTACATCATAGGATAAAAAGTGTTTTGTCCTGGTCATGATGATTGAAACCAGGAACTGAGTTGGGGCCTGAGAAATCTATAGCAGTTTCCAGGAAATGACTGAAACAATGTATAATGTTTAGATCCAAAATTAAATACAAAACTAATGAATTTGAAGTACTTCGTAAGGTAACTGGCACATAATAAACACTTTAAAAAAACACTTAAAATGTTCGTTTCTAATGTTATTAATATTGTGTTCTCATTTGAAGAAATACTCACATGACAGTGTAGCAGTTTTAATGCTGTTGTCAAGGTTGGGCAGGTGGGACAACAATATAGTGACATCTAAGAACCTAAACCTAAAATGCCAGTTGTCCGATCAAGACCTTACTACTGATTTTGAAAAAAAAAGCCTCTTCTTTCTCTCTTAGAAAAATAAATCAAAGATTATAGGCTGTCAAATGCTTATATGCCATTCTGAGAGTTTAGGGGACTAAACATTTAGGAGTTGCTTTTGGATATAATTTTACCTCCTTCCTGCTTCTCGTAATTGGCTCTTGCTCTCTGCTGTGCATATCAGCTGTGGCTGCACCAACTGGCACCAAGGAAGGCTCATATGTGGAAATATATAGAAACTTTCCATTTGGAGCACAAATTCTACCTCTTTGCCAGATTTTGTGCCAAGAAAAAAAATATGAATGCAATCTTATCTATGGCACACCACATAGAGGAAAAAATTGTCCTAAGCATAACAGAAAACATTATTTATTGGATGTGTAATAATCCCATGCCTTTCCCAAATCAGCCTTTATAGTCTGAGGGGCATAGTTGGTTGAGAATCAACCCTTCCTGAACAAGAGGTACCAGAGCATGACACCTGACATTCTCGGCCCCTTCCTGCCAGGGACTGTGAAAACACTGCTGCTGCCATCCCCTTGTCTGAGCCTTCTTCTGCTTCCATTCTGGAGAGTCCCTGATAGCAGCAAGGCTCAGTTATTGCAGCTGTCTTGGCATGAACACTCAGCTGTTCTGTTCTCTGGCTGCTCCTCTGACTATTGGCAGACAAAGAATGAACAGGCTGCAGAATCAACCCCATTAGTGTCAACCTAATCCCCTGTAATGGGATCCACACAGGCCAAGATCAGGCACCATTCCCCATCCCCACCCTCATGTAGTATGTCTTAGCCTAGCACAATATCAAGCAGTTAATAGGAGAGATAACACTGCATTTGCCGCCACCTTTTGAGGAAAACCAGAACAGTGCTGTTGGGAGTTTGCAAAGACTGGGGAAATTCTGTGTTTTTACTGTGAAAGGAGATTATTGAGATATGTTCACATATCTATACCTAGATGTACTTTTTTTTAGAACAATGCTATTGGAGCTACTGATATTATACTACCAATATTCAAGAGAAAATATTATAAGGTTTTTGAACAGAATTGTGTATGTGTGTTTAAGAGGGTGAGAGAGACAGAGAGAAAGAATGAGAATGGTGAACACTGAAATCATGTTTTCAACAGGGGAGGGACAGGCAGGAGGGGAGGGACAGGCAGGAGGATAAGAACAGGCAGAAATTTAATTAGAGTTTGCTGGGGGTAGAGGCTTTGAGATTGACAAGACGTGGTACATAGTATTACTGATTATTAAAAGTCCTTAGACTCTTCTATTAGGTGAGAAATGCGTTTTTTAAATTCAGTTCTGTTTCAAGAAAAGAGGATGATATTGATGAACTTTTGCAGCCCCTAAACATAGAGATAAAATTGCCTTTTGAATCCACTAGACTTTTTTGCCCACTTTTTCTGCCTTTCTGGTTCTGGTCATTTTGAGCATCAGAATACAAAAGCATATAGAAACTTGTGTTTTTGGCAATAATGCACAGCAGGCAAAGTCTAAATATTAACTGAAAAATAATAAATCACCTTGAATGTTGTTCACCAATGACAATGACCTTGCATTCCCCAAACATAATGAACAAGGGAGACAGAAGTCTAAGAAGATGAACAGGGGACTTCCCTGGTGGTCCAGTGGTAAAGAATCCACCTTACAATGCAGGGGACTTGGGTTCGATCCCTGGTCAGGAACTAAGATCCCACATGCCCCCAGGCAACTAAGCTTGTGCCAAAACTACTGAGCTCACACACCTCATCTAGAGCCCATGTGCCGCAAACTACAGAGCCCATGTGCTCTGGAACCCGTGCACCACAACTACAGCGCCCACATGCCCTAGAGCCTGTGCACCACAAGTAGAGAAGAGAAAACCCATGCACCACAACTAGAGAGAAGTCCTTTTCACCACAATGAAGAGCTGGCATGCCGCAAGGAAAGGTGCCACATGCCTCAACGAAGATCCCCTGTGCTACAACTAAGACCCGATGCAGCCAAAAATGAATAAATAAAATAAATAAATAATAAAATTTAAAAAAAAAAAAAAGAAAGAAGATGAACAGCTTGCCCCTGGAATCTTTAGCAATGACAACAAGACTACTGGACTACTGATAGCCATAAGCCCTCGGAATTTCCACGTTCTGTTTATGGAGCTATAATCCTTACTGATACACTCTAGTAAACCCCGGACCCCCTTGTGGTTCAGCTGCTCCTAGATGCAGCACCTGTGTGTGTACCTGTGGGCCTAAAAATAGCAACAGCCAAAACTACATGGAAATCAAAAGCAAATTCTGTTGTGTTCACAGTTTGTGTTTGCATCTAACTCCTTGTGAGGACACCCACTTGACACACTTTCCCAGATTTTATAGGCAGCTGCAGTATTGGATTCTTATTTCTTCCCATGTGAGTTTTTTTTTTTTTCTTTGAGAATTTAAAGTTTTAGAGAGCTGAGTCATATTTGCCTAAATTTTCAGGATTATGTGGGCCTCCTCTGGAAGCTTTACATAATAAAGGTTTTTAACGGAAAGATACAAGGAATGGTGGAAAGACCAAAGTTACTGTGATTAAAATTAAGTGAGATCCTCAGAGACTTCTGAGCTCAGTGGGAAGAGCCACAGGACATACATGACAAGATCTCCATCTACCTTCCGACTTCTATCTATAGTTACTAAAACTGGGAAGAGTAGGAGAATTCTTGATTTTAGTGAGGAATATGCTCAGTTTAGACCCTTAGGGAAAGTCCAAAGACCCTGTTTGTTAACTTTTGTCCCTCAAGTTTAAGCATGGTTACATGGTTATGAAAGGGCTGAGCACAGTAAATAAGACTTCACTAAGATTTTTATTTCCAAATTCAGCAGTCATTTCCTTCTGTAAAAATGTCACATTGTCCATCTGGAATTAAGTTTTGTGGTAAGAACTATGCCAAAGAATCACAAGCTCATGAGCCAAGAAGATTACATCTCCCTATTTTTTCCTACCCAAAGTCAACCCAAATAAGAATTGTGGTGAAATGAATTAAATAGTAGCATATACCTCAGCAAGGAAGCCCCACATTTCCAAACTCAGCACTGAACTCTTGATTCTTCTTGGGGCTCCTCCATCCAGCTTTTCTCTGCCTTTCTCTCTATTAATTACCCTCTGTGTTTGCACCTAGAAGTGCAGAACAACACAGATGTCTCTTGGGTCATCCCCTAAATGACATTCTGGAAGCACAGTTTGGTATCATACACCACAGAAGCCTGGCAAGGATTGTCATACTGAGAGAAAGCAACTTAACTACATATAACTCTACCCTTCTCTTAGGTAGTTCAGTACTTTCTATGACATCATGACTGCAGAGATGAGAAACCCTGTACTCAGAATAATCTGATCTGAATGAACATTAAAAAATACTCCATAGCTATCTTCTGCCTCTCTTGTGCAGATCTGTAATTAAGGGGAATTTAGACCATGGACATTTCTGACTTCTTATCACATATATTATTCAATAGTAGTAATAGTTCATTCCTTCTTATCATATTTATTGTTCAACCACAATGATAGCGCATTCCTTTTTGTGTTTAACATAATATTTTAGATATTTTTCTGTTGACAGAATCAGTAGTTCATTTTATAAGTTGCTTATAATGTATACATATACGACCTGCATTGTCCATTCACTGTTGGACATTTGTGTAGTTTCTGATTGTTATAAATAGGGCAACTATAAACATTTTTGCACAACTTTTTCTGTGTACATATGTCTTCATTTCCCTTGAGTAAATAATTAAGAGTAGAATTATCAGGGCATAGTAAAGGTGATTAAATACCTAGTTTTCCACTAGTACCATCTTATACTTAAACAGAAATTTGAGTGCTTAATTTTGATAAAGCCCAATTTATCTTTTTTTTTTTGTGGCTATAACTTTCAGTATCCTCCTAAGGAAATTTTTGCCTCCTAAGAAAATTGTTGCTTCCTAAGGAAATTTTTTGTCAGGAAGTTATTCTCATATGGGTTCCCCAAGAAGTTTATATTTTTACTTTTCATGGTTAGGTTTGTGATCAATTTCAAATTAATTTTTGTATATAGTGTGATGTAGCTCTTGCAGTTTATCTTGTTTCATATATTTATCTGGTCATTCCAACATCATTTGTTGATTTCCCTGCCCCCTAAATTTCACTGCACCTCTGATGAAAATCAAGTTTCTGCAAGTTCTATTTCTGCACTCTCTATTTGGGTCTACTGAATTATTTTTCTCTCCTTGTGCCAATACTTTACTGTGTGATTACGGTACCTTTTCAAAAATTCTGGAAATCAGGCAATGAAAATTCTCCAAATATATATTAAAAAAAAAAAAAATTTCCGGTCATTAGAGGAATACTTTCTGGGGATGTTATGTGCAACATGATGATTATAGTTAGTAATACTGTATTATATATTTGAAAGTCTCTAAGAGAGTGGATTTTAAAGTTTTCAACACACACACATACAAATTGTAACTGTATGAGATGATGGATGTGTAAACTAACCTTATTGTTGTAATCATTTTGCATTGTATATATACATCAACTCATATTGTATACTTTAAACATACACAATGCACAATGTTATATGCCATTTATATCTCAGTAAAGCTGGGTAAAGTGTTTTAAAGGTAGCTTTGTTTTTGCTATATCTTTGCATTTTTATATAAACTTTGAATTCACTTCTAAATTGCTACCAAAATTTGTGTTGGGCTTTTGATTGGGACTATATTAAAATGTTTGGATCAATTTGTGGAAACTGATATCTCAACAATATTGAGTCTTACAATCCATGAACATGGTATATTTCTCTATTTATTTAGATTTCCTTTAATTTCTCTTAACAGTGTTTTCATTGTAGATGTTGTGCTTGTCCTTCATCAAATCCATTCCTAAGTGTTTTTATGTGAGCTTGTAATTTTTCTTTCTCTCAAGGATCAGGACCTTGAGCTGCCTCTTTTCTAATGTATGAAAAGTTACCACATCTATTTTGTCTAGTGTTTTTTTAATTCCAGTAGGGTAAGTCTGACACCAGTTACTTTCTCATGACCAGAAATGAAATTGCTAGAGCATCTTTTTGTAAGAGAAAACATTTGATATCTCCCGCTGTTCAAAACCTTGCTGTGGATCCCCATTTCAATTACAGTAAAAAGCCTTACAAGTCCTCTAATATCCTGCACAATTCACATAACTATCTTTTTCTAGCTAACTCGTTACTTTTCCTCCCACTGTTGCCATTGTTTCAGTTACATTAGCCTTACTGTTGTTCCTTAAACTTTCCAGGCAAAATCCAATGGGTCCTTTGCTCAAACGTTCCTTCTACATATAATAATCCTACACAGATGTCTGTTTGGTTGATTCTCCCTCCTCCTTCAAGTCTTTGCATATGTCTCACCCTCTCAGTGAGATCCTCCCTGATCTCCCTATTTAGATACTGGAAACTGGCATTTCCTCTGCCCGGAAATACCAATCTCTCTTACCTTATTCTATTTCTTTTCTTTTTGCCAATAACATTGGTCATCTTCTAACATACTTGTAACTTAACTTTTTTGTAATTTGTTCTTTATTGCCTTTCTTAGTATAGCCTATCTGTCAGTATCCTACCTATACCTAGGAGACCTTTTACTGTATTCCTACTCATACCCAGATGCCAGTTTCTGCATCTCTGGGATTTATGACTTTGCTCTGGATCTGTAGAAGGCTATACAGTGTGTGGCAAACTACATGTGTAGAGAAACAAGCACCTCCAAAGCAGCTCTCCACCAACTCACGTGAGTTAGTTCATGAACATGTGAGTGTTCTCAGTCCTATTTTGGATAATTCCCAAGCCTATCTTTTGCACTCTTT
>NW_006770402.1:751629-770442 GCF_000442215.2 Lipotes vexillifer | reverse complement strand
TCTTTCCCAGATGTCCTGTACAAGACTAGGTGACAATCTCCCATCACAATAATTTACATAAAAATTCATCATTAATTGGTTGCTTTTCTATTGCTAATTCAATTACCCACTACCATATCTTCCAGTTCATCTACTCCTAAACAAATTATTTGCACTCAAATATCTTATTCACAATCTGCTTCTGAGGGAACCCAAACTAAGACATCAACTATAGTGTAAGTTTATGAAGACAGGGATTTTTCTCTTTTATTATTATTATTATTAGTAGTAGTATTTTTAATTGCCATGTCTCAGATGCCTACAACAGCATCAGGTGCAGAGTACATGTGCAGATATTTATGGAATGAATTAATAAACTTAGAAAATACTTTCCAGAAATGTTCTCTAGTAGTGAAACTGACAAAAATGTCAGAGTTTTCATTGCTTATGTTTAGAATTCTGAGTGCCAATATTAAAGGTATAGAAGTAAACTTCATTTCTGTGAGCATTTTAAAACTTCTTTAATAATTAGTAATTTTTTATTTTAAAGTTTCTTGTGGTTTATATTTATTTTGTGAATTGGCTTGTTCTTTGTAATTTTCCTTTGGGGGATGTAAAATATTTTTAAGATTTACTTCTTGCAAGTGTTTTTACTTATCTATTTTTATTTTTCAATATATTTTATGTCTAGAAATTTTATAATTATGTAGTTAGAGAAGTTGATCTTTTTTTGTGACTCTTCCTATACCTATACTCAAAATTTTAACTTGTGTTTTCTTCTAGTGTTTAACATATTTTTAAGTTAATGTTTATTCTTTATTTTACTCAGAATCTATTTTTATTTGAGATTTTTCCCTTTGATATAGACAACCAAGTACCACAGCACTGTTTCCTGAATATATTGTACTATATGTTGAAGAATGAATAGGGGTTAACTATGTAGACAAGGAAGGGAAGGGATTTTCAGCAAATGCAATCACATGGTGGAAGACAAAATCACAATTTAGAAAATAGTGGGATCTTGGACCTATAAATAATTTAACACATAAGTGGAAAAATTGGTTCGGAGCTCTATACTTAGTTCTGGACCCCGTTTCTATTATACTACTATGTATTTTAAAGGAACAGATGGTGCCTGTAGCAGAGAGAGTAATGTTCATCAAGTATTCCATGTGCTCACCTACATATCCTAGCCTCCTTTGCAATTAGTGCATTGAAACCATGTGATTCGTTTTGTACAAAAAACTGAGAGGAAACGATGCCTGTCCTGCCTGGGCTGATGCAGTAAAAAGCATGTGGCTACTCCATTCCTATTTTCTCCTTCTGTGGACTCTTCAGAGGCCCTGTTTCAGATGTTAGGTAAAAGAAAGCATCCTGGGACTGTATACACAGGGTACGCAGGCAGTCTGTGTGGGACATTTAATGAGTGTGAAAAATAAACCTTCATTGGATTTGATTTCTAAAATATATACAGCCTAGCTTTCCCTATTTTAACTAAAATTGTATCTAAAACCACAAAATTAAGACAGAACTCATTATCCTTCACTCCAGATCTACTCCCCCATTAAATTTTCTAATTTTTGTTAATGACATGCTAGTTCCTTAGCTTTGTAGAAATGG
The DNA here is from genome assembly GCF_000442215.2 of Lipotes vexillifer. Classification (NCBI taxonomy): domain Eukaryota; kingdom Metazoa; phylum Chordata; class Mammalia; order Artiodactyla; family Lipotidae; genus Lipotes; species Lipotes vexillifer. Next base: position 768,843 of record NW_006770402.1, on the reverse strand, counting down.
TCTCAGGGTTAAATAAATGAATACATCTGGGGCACTTGTAATTTAGCAACCTCTCAGAAAGTGTTTGGTATTATAGTTTTTATTGTTGTTAGTTACCTGGCTACAGAATCTTGGACTTGCTTTGGCTTCAGCTTTACTCTCATTTAATTAGTTACCGATATATTAATTTTACCTCTAAATTTAGCATTAAATCAAGCTTGCTTCCATTTCCCTTCCTGCCATCTTAGTAGTCTTATAACTGGTGTGCCTTTAATTATAAGATTAGTTTTCCCATTATACAGGCAGCCATACTCCTCTCAAAGTTAAATTGTTGAATGCTTACCTATTGCATATTAGGGCAAAATTTTCATTTCAGGTTCTCTGTGATCAAAGCCCAACTTACACTTAAGCTCAATCTTACACCATTCCATTGGGATATTTTCTTATTTCCTTACTATATTAATATTCTTAAAATACATTCCATTCTTTTTTTTGCTTATGTGCCTTATTGGGATACAAGCTTTAGTCATTATATCAAATATTCCAAATCTAATTTAAATTACAGCTCAAATGTCATCTCTTCCTAAAAGTCTTCCATGATTTTCCTAGTTAGAAGAAACTTCTGCTGACTTCTTAAGGCACATTGCATCTTCCTGTATCACCATACATATCTATAAGATGCTATATATTTAATATAGGACTCATCTTTGGCTTTTATTATCACTTAAAATAGCATTCTAAATCTTGTGGGTAAAGAATGTATGTTTCTTGAATACAGACCTGGGTGAAAGCCAAGAAATAAGTTAGAAACTTTGGAAGCTGAGTTCTGAAAAGTCTTTGTTTGTTTTGCAGAACTTAGTTGTTATTTATTTATTTGTGGCCTATTTTTAAATTCAACTCATTGAATTGAGTTCAGTACATTTTATTAGTTACAAAATAAAACATTTAAGTTATCTGCTTTTACTTTCCTACAAGGTGACATTCATGCCATTACTGTCTTAACAGAAAGTCAATGACAGAGTTAAATTTCCTTTGTAGAACAGCCTACATTAAGAAAATACACTTACAAAGGCAACATGGAATAGCATAAATTAGAAAAAATAATTAGGGACATTAAAGATAAATACTGCTACACTTTGAGAAGAGGGAAGTATGGAAGGCCTTTAAAGGAGCTGCAATTTAAAATGTCAATAAGAATTCATGAAAGAACAAGAACTGTAAATGAGTCTTTTAAGAGGTAGAGAAATATGATAAATTGTGGTACTCTGGATAATCACAATTGGCAAAATGGAGAATAATTAAAGAAACCAAATTAGACCACATATAGTGATAAATGAGGTTAGACTTGTTAAAGAACTGTGTCATTAGCAGGTTTTTTATGCTGGTGAGGAAAAGAATAAGGAAAGAGAATTTTTCTGTGAAACTAAAAGAGGAGTGTTCATGCCCTAGTATACTTGGTGGTCTAACAGTGAGACATCTACAGAGATGAGAATCTGCAAATAAGCAAATGCCCCTCATCCCTCAGCAGTGCAGCCTCTGTCTGATGCCTGCCACTCAAGCAAGTATTTGGAAGATTCAGGTCACTAAAGACTAACCTTTTTTTGATAGTGTTTTTCTTTAACAAGTGTGACTCTGAATTATACAGCAGGGAAGGGGTTTGTCTGTGCTTATTAAAGACCCTCAAGGTTGATCACACCTAAGGCTAACTATAGTAACTCTTTTGAATATTCCTAAGGACATAGTGTCCTGTAACATTAATAATCCTTAAACATATGCCCACAATGGTATAAATTATTACAGGCAATCCTAGATTTTTCGAAAACAATAGGAGAATTGACTATTGGCCTAGGAAATGTGGCCTAAACCCAAACCCCAAGATTTGTGTTGTGTCCGTATATAATGACCTCTGAAAGAATGGAACTATTAGGCCTGTGCCTGGAGCTCTCCAAAAGTGAGCTTATCAGTGCAATCTGTGTAGAAGTGGGTGTACTGACTTGTCTTATCCAGTTCTTCCTGTTCAGGTTAAGTTAGAGCCAGAGACTTAACTAAGAAGTCACACTTATGTGCCAAGTAGCACAACTGCTAACAAGCCAAAAGTTATTGACCTTTACACACTGATTTTCCCTAATGCCTATTGATTTTAGTGGCTGCTTACCTGTTAGAATTGCTTTGGTGTGGGAAAGACATTGTTCAGAAAATATATACAGGTTCCAAAGACAAAAAATTCATTATATCTATGCTGCTCACAGGTACTAAAAATTGATTTCTGATTATTAACAGATTACAGAAATCTGCTCTTAGCCCAAGCCAAGCTACCATTTTATTAATTTCCTGGAGACTATCCAAGCCTTGTTCAAATATCTGATACCATTTTCATGCCTTTTGTGAGTAGATACATCTATATGTACTTGCGCTTTTTTCCTTCAACATGTATTGAGAGTCTCCTCTGAGACATACGCTATTTTAGGCCTTAGGTATAAAAAATTTGATAAGATAGATAAGGTTCTGTCTAAAGATTTTATTTAACAGAGAAAGGCAGACAATACACAAATAGCTGAATATAAAACGATTAGTAGTATATGTTGAATATAAAAACAAGATGATGTGCTAGAGGTTAAGTGGACAGGAGATACATTTCAACTGACTCCTGAATTTTGAGGAATCAGCCATTCAAATATACTAGGATAAGCCCCTAATATATGAATTATGTTGATATATTTAATGAACAGGGAGAAGGTCAGAATTGCTAGAGTGTCCTGAACAAGGGACAGAGAAGTGGCAGATGTGGTCAGAAGTCAGCAGGGGATAGATACTGAGGTCTACTGTATGTACATATACCATATTCTAAGTGTAAAAGGAAAGTTTTGGATGATTTTAATCAAAGGAACAATACAATTTGATTTATATTTTGAAAAAAATACTTCTGGTTGCTCTGTTGAGAATGGATTGGAAGATGACAAGAGTAGAAGCAGAGAGATTAGGAGTTTTCTGCAATAATCTAGATGAGAGTTGATGGTTTCAGTAAAACCTGTAAAGGTGATAAGAGGTTAAGTTCATCAGAATTGCTGGAGAGCGGGGCTGGTAGAGGGTAAAAACTGTTTTTCCTTAAACATGTTAATTTTGAGATGTCTGTTAGAATCCCATATGGATATATCAAATAAACATTTGGGTATATGAGTCTGCAGTTCAGGTAAGACTCAAGTCTAAATGTGTGCATTTGAAGCTCAAAGGCATATCAGTGTATATAAAGCTATTAGATAAATGAGATTGTCAAGGAAGATATGGAAAAAAGAATGGGTTCTAGATCATATCCATGAACACTGAGAAGTCTAGTAGAATTAAAGCTGGCACAGGAGATTGAGAAAGAGTAGCCCATAAAGAAAGAAGAGAACTAGGGAAAAGGTATCCCGGATGTCTAGAGAGAAAAAAGATTACAAGAGAAAAAAAAACAAAGGATGGCCAGCAGTGTCAAATATTGCCGAGTGGCCAAATCATACAGACACAGAAAAGTGATACTAGGAGCAACAGGGAGGGAAATGGGGTAATGGTTATAGAGGACACGGGGTCTAGGGAAGGTTTATTTTATTCAAGGTTGTTTGCATGTGGATTGACTATGTTCCCATAGAGATAAATTGCTGATGCAGAAAAGAGAATCATTACAGAGTTTAAATTTTATAGAGTACATCTAATCCCAGAGACTTGCTTTCTTTTGTCTGATAATTTTAAGCTTGTACACTGTAAAATTAAGAACAAAACTCAGAATTGCCCAGCACAGCATTAATCCCATAGCAACTAACCCAAAAAAGCAAGCCAGTGTGATTCACTACATTTCTACAGTAGTAGGCAAGGTGAATGTGGTTGGCATAGATTAATTTATTATCCTACAGAGTGCTAATTTTGTGGGATAAAATTAATAGTCAAAGTTGTGCTTATTTTATATTATTTAATTAGGAAGAGTAATATAGTAAGGAGAGAACTTTTGGGTTTTAATATAACTTAGAGAACATCTAGTTCTATTTTCTTGTATTATAATAGGTAGAAACTTGGCTGTAAATTGCCCAAAGCCACATGAAGCAGTCAGAACCGGTAGAGAGGTTATGGAAACATGATCATCATTTAAAAGGAATATGTTGATTCACATCTGTGAGTCTTCTAAATCTCCAAATACATCTTTGAAAAACATACTTGTGGTTTACTGTAAAAAATGAGTAGTTTATACACACACACACAGAACTTCGATTTTTTTTATCCTCTTTCAGTGCTTTTGTAATATATTTTCAGAAATGTATCTTCAGACATGTAAATAATTGTTTCAAAGTGGTAGCAACATCTAATGACTGTCCTTTGAAGTAGTATCTTTATTCAGCAATCCTGTATTATGGAGCAGCCATTTATTGAGCACTTTGACACTACTGTGTCCACATGACCTTGAAACTTGATTGTGGTCAGCTAGGTTAAGTATTATTTCACAGTTTTACAGATTGAGGAAATAGAAATCTAGGGGGTTGAAATAACTTTCCTAAGCTCATGTACATTATTGACCGCTGAATTTTTTTCTCTTATACCATCATTGTCAATGACTGAATTTCCCACTGCAAAAGATTATGTAGCTGTACATAAGTGCCCTTAGATTTGGAACATTTAAAGATAATTTTTATTCTGAGAGAAAATGATATAAAGGAGGAACAAAGTTTAAAAATTCTGGCATCTTAGAAATATTATAACATTCATCTGTTGGAAAGTGGTGTAATAGCACAAAATGTCAGATCTGGGTTTGTGTCCTTGCTTAGCAACTTAACATGTGTGTAACTTTGGGCAAATTACATTAACCCTTTGAATCTGAGTTCCTCATCAGCAAAAGTTTGTTATAATAACTACTTGAGAGTTTGTGAAGTTTAAATTACATATATTTTGATAGTGCATAAGGACATAATATGCTATTCCTCAAAGTCTGAGGATAAGGTTACATCTGAAGATAAAATTATGAACCATATACATGTAAGTAAGATTCACCAGAGGAAATGAAAGGGGGCATACAAGAATAATTTAATGGTGGCTGGAGCATACTGGACTATTCTAATTCCAATCAAGTTGTAGACTCTCCAATTTGTAGACATTCCTTAAAAGAAAAAAAATATGAGGGAAAGCATCCACAGAATGATTCAACCATTGAAACAAGAAAAATTTAGTCTCACACTTTTTCAAGTTAGTCTATAAAAATGGATTTAAATATTCTAGGCATTGAGGATGTATATATTTTTGAGAAATGGGGATAGGTAACCAGGCTGCACTATATCTTGAATAAAATAGCTAAGTTTTTCAGGGTTATTTTATTTTATTGCAAGTTAAGAGATGTATAATGAGTAAGTTCATACTAGAAAAACAATATATTGTACAGCTATTTCTTTTTCTTAACAGCTATATTGAATTTTAACTGACATACTAAAAACTACAACATTTAAAGTATACACCTTGGTATGTTTTGACATATATATACACCCAGAAAACCATCATTACAATCAATAAAGTGAACATATCTATCACCCCCCCAAAGTTGCCCCATGCTCACTTATAATCCCTCTCTTCTGTCCTTCTTTTCTACCCCCCCCCACTCCTCAAACATTCCTCTCTTTTCTTTCACTATAAATTAGTTAACATTTCCTACAATTTTACATAAATGTGAATTTTACATTTTTTATTCATTTTAACCTGGCTTTTAAAAATTTATCATAATTAGTTTTAGATTATCCATGTTGCATGTATAGGAACTTCAATATTTTTATAGCAGAGTAATATTCTATTGTGCAGATTTACCAAAATGGTTTTATCCATTTTCCTATTGGTGCATATTTGTGTTGTTTTCAGTTTTGACTCTTATAAATAAAGCCATCATGAAGATTTAGGTACAAGTCTTTATATGCTTTTATTTTTCTTGTTTAATGCCTAGGAAAATATTGAGTTAAAAGATGGGTATATATTTAATTTTTAAAAATACTTCCAAAACCCTTTTCAAAGGGTTAGTAACATTTTACATTCTCGTCAACAACATAGGAGAGTTCCAGTTGTCCATATCCTCACCAAAACTTGGTTATGGTCAATATTTTAAATTTATCTACTCAAATAGATGAGTAGTGATAGGTCGTTGTCATTTTAATTTGCATTTCCTTAGTGTCTAATTGTGTAGAGCATCTTTTCATGAGCTTATTTTATTTGACATCCCTATGTTGTCTTTGCTGAAATGTCTGTTCAAATCTTTTGCTCATTTCTTGAGTTGGATTGTTTATAGTCAGATTGAACTTTTAGAATTATTTATACATTCTGGATAAAAGTCCTTTATCAAATGTGTGTTAAGCAAATATTTTCTCCTAATAGTGTCTGTCTTTTCATTCACTTAACAGAATATTTCAAAGAGCAGAAGTTTTCAATTTTATGAAGTCTAATTTATCAGTTTTTTGTGAATTGTGCTTTTGATACTATAAATAGCTTGGATAAATGCCTAATACAAGTTGATGAAGACTATTATGATTTTTCTAGAAATTTGATTTTTTTACTATGAAAATTTCAAACATATACAAAAGAAAACATGGTGTAATGAACTGCCATGTATTCATCACCCCTCTTCAACAGTTATCAACTCATAGCCAATCTTGTTTCATCTGTATTCCTTCCTACTTCCACATACTCCCAAGTTATTAATATTTTTAACACATATTATTGATGTACACACAGAAATCTACAAATCATAAGTGTCTACCTGAATAAATTTTCACAAAGTGAAAATATTTCACTGTATCTTTTATTGTATGTATGTTGATATATTCAGAATCTCAGTCAAAACTTTAAATAGTACCAGCTCCCCAGAAGATGTCTAATGTCCTCTAAGGAATCTCTATCCTTACAATACCATTCATAAAGTTTACTGGTGGTTAAACATTTATAATGGATTCATACAATGTGTCCTACCTTATGTTTTAATTCTTTGGTTCACTCTCTGTTTATGAATTTTTCCATGGTGTTTCATATGGCAAATCTGATTCACCTGATTGCTCTTTGGTATTCCATTGTATGAACATACCACAATTTATTTTTCAATTCTGGTATTGGTGGACATTTGGATTGTTTTCAGTTGTTGACTTTTCACATAGTATTGCTCTGGGTATTCTTGTACATTTTGTTGTTGCTAGTGATCATATACAGAGATTTTTGTTGGGTACATAGCTAAAGATGAAATTGCTGGATGACCAAATCTTTATCTATACCTATATCTATATATCTACATCTATGAGATTTTAGTAGACACTGACAGTTTTTATAAGTAGTTTCACCAATACTGTATGAAAGAATATTGCATAAATATATTGCATAAATATACATACCATATAATATTCTGGGTAATAAGTTTTTAATCCCCTAATTGCCTTGTTTTAGTATTCCTGCACTGGTAGCCACTGGAAGAAATACCGTTGTAGTCTATTACTCATTTATCTGCCATTTGCCCTTGTTTTTCATGAGTAATTTCTGTGAACTTATTCAATTCTTTGATTCAACAATTGAATTTCTGGAGCTGCAAAGTTGAAGGCTAGATTCTTAAATGTCCCTCTACTTTCTGTTGTTTTAACAGTGTTATTTAGTCTCCCTAGATATTATTTTTTGATTGATTTCATTATAACTGCAATAGTTTTTTAAAAAATAAAACAAAACAAAATACTATCCTAAAGCCTCGTACCTAGATGTACAATAAATGTGATTCTCTTTCCTCCTATTACAGTAATCTTTTTACAGTTTCCTTTAGCCTTTTCATTATTGTTAACATCTAGCCTTTTACAGAAAGTGCGTCCATGGCTACAGTTTTAGTACCATCTAGACAAAAAGTAGAAATCCACTGCCATGTAAGCCTTCAAGCTTCAAAGACAAATCAATACCACATCTCTATGAAACAAGTATATCTTAACAGTTTTTTCACAAAGGACCTGACCTACCCCATCTTTATGTAAGTTTGGGACTAATCTAAAAGCAGTATAGATCTGAGTAAAACGTTCCCATGTCAAGAAATGCTATTGAAGGCTTTGAAAGAAGCTGATAATGATAAGAAATAAAATAGTCATTTTGAAAATTTGAAACCTCACTTTTGCTCTTGGAAATAAACCAGTTACTGATTCATGGTTTTCAGTATAATGAACAAAATTATTTGAATTGCACATCTAGAATTATCCTATGCTTAATTAGTTATGATTTTAAAACCATTGCATTTTTGTGTGTTCATGCCTGTCTAGATTTTATATTTACTCCAGTGAACTGAAAGAAGGCTAGAGAACTCAGTGAACACAGAAGAAGGCTAGAGAACTCAGTGAACACAGAAGATTCCAGCTTCTTCTTCCATCCATGTTCATCCATGTTCATAAAATAGTGTAGTGTAGTATTCTGTATGACTTTGCTAATTATTGCCACTTGTGACTAAATATTTTCACATTGGCTAATGAAAGGCTAAATTGATGGTAGGTTATAAACCAATTTTGTGGCCCTGAAGTGATTGAAGAACACAAGATTAAAGTTGAAATAAATATGAAGTCTGATTTGCACATAGATAATGTAACCAAAGAGATTATTATTATCAGTAAAGTAAAACCACTTACCCTTTTCCTCAGGAAACTCACTAATTTATGTGTAGTCCTCTACTCAAACCTATTGTAAAAGGAAAAGGCAAACGATGGAACTTTGTCCTTTGATATTTACTGATCCCAAGTAAGTACTAATTATTGTTGGAGGCCCTATTAGAGGAGATAAATGTCCTCTAAGAGTTTATACTTCAATTGATCATATGTAGTATGTATTTATTATAGGAGAAAATTTAAGAAAACATGGAAACCAATCAAGCATTTCTGAACTGCTGAGTCTAACATTCATTTTATTGAATTTTTAATGAGATAGATGAGATGTGTTCTGTTTAGAATTTAACCTATTTTTAAAAATCTTCTGATTTAGTCTGTGCTATAAGGACTATCCCCATTTCCCATTTCTGTATGTTATTAGGTCGGTTCAGTAGTCTAGTTAGTCACTAACTGTAAAATAATTACCCTGCCTATATAGCAGAATCATCTGTGTAACTATAAACTACAGATTCCTTAATTCTATAGCTGGATATTTAGATCAAGAAGGTTTAGGAGTGGTTCAGGTATTTGCATTAAAAAAAAAATACTCCATAAAGAATTCTGATTCCAAGAGCTAGTTAACCATTCAGTTCACTCATTTTGTGTGTGTGTGTGTGTGTGTGTGTGTGTGTCTGTGTGTGTGCGTCTGTGTCTGTGTCTGTGTCTGTGTAAGAGAGGGGGAATAAATTCTAGCAGCTACACACCAGAATCACTGTTCTCTTCTTCCAGACAGATTGCATTTCTCAGTCTCCTTTATAGTTAGGTGTAGCCATGTGGCTGAATTCTGGCCAACATGGTATGAACAGAAGTGATTTGTGATTTCATCAAAGAAGATCTTTCTATTAAGGCTTTTCCATGGCCTTCCCTTTCTGTCAGTTGGATGTTTTTTCTATGACCAACCTTTATTACCATTTGAAGATTCCAGCTTCTTCTTCCATCCATGTTCATAAATCAATGTGTAGAGCAGAGCCTCCCTGGTGAGGTAGAAATTTCTTGCGAGCAAAAAACAAACTTCTACTGTGTTTAAACCATTATTTAAATTTAGAACAATTTTTTATAATTAACCAGCTCTAATTACTATAGTACCAAAAATCTACTTGGTACTAAAATGTGCAGGAGAAGCCATTGGTTCTGTCATTTAAGAATACCAAAGTTTAAGAGTAGACTAAATAGAAGTACAAATAATGAGGATAAAATGTGAAAAGCCTTTTAATAGGGTGAAAAATGCAGAAAAGCAACTTTCTGAGAGAGTGAGGGTAGGTCATTAAGAGAGTCAGGGAGCTATATGGAGAGGAAATGTATTTGGGATGGGGGCTAAAAAATGATAAGGCCTTCCCAACTAGACAGGGTACTTTAGACAAAGTTTTCAGGCACAGAGTTATAAGGACATGGTCTAAGTGAACAAGAGTGGGACATAGCAACATAACACTAGGAAAAGATCAGACTATGACCTTTGTACCATGCTATGAAGTTTGGAATCTATTCTAAAGTCAATCAGTAGACACCAGTTTTGAAAGAAGTAACAGATATCACACTCATGGAAGAAGAGAGAATACAGACAGAGAGCATGATTAGGACGTTTTAGAAAAATACTCTGGCAGTAACTGATGGAATTATGGCATTAACAAAAGGATAGAAAGAAGACATCAGTAAGAAATCTTTAGAAGCAGAAGAGGAAGTATTTAGTAAAGAATTGAGTATCTGGGCAGTGATGAAGTTGGTAGAATTACTTCAAGGTCTCAGCTTGGGTAAATATGCAGATATTGATGGTCTTCACTGAGAAAGGGAAGTTTACAATAAGAACAATAAAAATGAAGATAGTTCTCTTTTATCAGACACTTCACATGTACTGTGCAAAGCAATTTATATGTATTAACCTATTAAAACTTCACACCTATTTTATGAAGTTAATGCTATTCTTTCTGCCCTTTGCAGATATAGTAACTGAGGCCCAGAGAAGTTAAAAGCTTGTTCAAGGTGATAATAAACTAGTAGATGGTGGGACAGCTTGGGAGAGTGCAGTTCTAGGACCAAGTTCTTAATCAATCACCACATTGTAATGCTTCTCAAAGGAAAAGATGGAAAATTCACTTTGGATTTAATGTGTTGGAGATGTCTGTGAATCATTTGGCTAATAACTTGTACGCAGTTTAAATACAGCCATGTGTTTCATGAAAGATCCTTAAGCATAACTATGATAGTTGAATATGCAGAGATAAATGAGATTTCACAGTGAGAAAATTTATAAAGATGAAAGAAGGGGATTGAAGATACACATAAGTGAATACAAATATTTATGGACATGGCAAGGAAAACAAATCGGTGGGAGTGATAAGTATCAGCACATCAGGAATCAAAAAAATTAAAATGAGAGTCAAAAGGGCAGAATTTGATGTCATGAACATTTAGGAAAGGAGAATTCATACAGGATAAGATGATAAAAATGCCAGATGTAGCAGATACTTCAAGTAATATGAAAGTAGAAAGAAATCAGTGATGATGATGGTCAGATTAATTTTAATATATGGGAATTGAAGTGGAAAAAACTGAAAATTCCTTTGGGGAGAGGTGAGAAAATGAAGGCAACAAAAGTCTTTCAAGACTTTTGGGGAGATGGAAGTCTCCAGGGAAGGCATTTTCAAGATGAACACAACTTGAGCCTATTTTTAAGATGTATTTTCATTTACAGAAAACTATCAATCTTCCAACATCCTACATAACTTCAGAATTTTGACTCTATAATATCAATTGCTTATAAAATCTGTTTTGTCATATAACTCTAAAGGATAGTTCTTTCAGTTATTTTACTTAAATCTCTCCCTCTGCAGTTTTACTCTTATTGTTTTATCTTATATGAGAGAACACTTGGCTACTGTCCCTAATCATTTACCACGTCCAGGAACATTGTGAATTTCTACTAATTTAAATCAACTTCCAGAGCTAAGAGAATGCTAATTGGAAAGAGTTTAAACCTAGTGGTCCATTATAAAGTTTTAATTTAAAAACAGACACCAGGGGTTTAAAACAACTTGAACAATGGGAAAAGAGGTAAATAGAAATTTAGGCTAAATGGATTAAAGTAAATTCTTGAAAGAGTAAAGTTTTATTAATTTGTATAAATATTATCAGAAATAATTAGTATATTGACAACCAAACCAGTAAAAACTTCTCTCCCTTAAACTGTTGAAATTTACCTCTCTTGTTTAATATGTGATTAGCTTGTGCAAGTACAATTATGTATATGTGAAAACTCTAGGAGTTCTATATGAAGAAAAATCATATACAAGATATCCTTGGAAGTTGACTTTTGCTTTTGGTTTATATTTTGGTGTGTAGGAGTGTGTGAAAAAGGAAATAGTACTCAGGAAATTGCCACTTTCATTTTCTTTATCATTAATTCATCACTTTATATATTTATTGATCTGTTAGGCCACAGAAATAAAATGAAAAACATTTTTGTCTTCAAGAAAATCATACAGTAATGGTGATGACAAACAGGTTAAAAAAAGGAAGAGATTTAATATACACCATGACACATGGCATATGAAGGAAAGGATAGTGATAAATTAGTTCTAGAATAAATAGTTCTTCTCCAATACATTCTGTTGTATCCTCAATGAACAAATTGTACAGGAAAACAGTAACTTCCATAGATAATTATATTAGAATCTAAAAGAAAGTTGGGGAGGGAGATAGCACTGAGACACAAACACAAGTGAGGTGCTGGTCAATTTTCTTTCCAAGCAAGAGAGTCTAAAATTCTTAGGTACAACATGTGTGTACCTTTCCTAGCTCTTGAGCTTTTTCTAAACATGTGAATATTTAGGAACAGTAAGGAGAGAGTAAACAGCAATTCCTGGGAAATTATTAAGCAATTAAGAGAACTCAGCAAGAATTTAGGTGAGAAACAATGAAAGGGGGGGCTAGTGGTGGAAGTTTAAAGAAAAAGAAGACTTGAAATTAAAAAAAAAAAAAAAAACTTGAAATTAAAAAAAAAAAAAAAAACACACCAGAGAAAGCAAGATGTCAGAGGAGTAGGAGGACATAGAGTTCATTTGTCTCCACAAATGCATCAAGAATACATCTACGGGGCGGTGTTAAGATGGCAGAGGAGTAAGAGGATGTGGAGTTCATCTCTCTCCACAGATGCATAAGGAATACATCTATGGATACAACAATTGTCACAGAACACTAGCTGAACACTAGCTGAAGATCTTGGACACAGGAAAGGACTATAAACATCCCTGAATAACTGGGTAGGATGAAAAAAAAGAAGGGAGAAGGAGTTAGAGATGAAGTGGGATGGGGCATGAACCCCAGGACAGGGGAGCTAAAGCAGAGGAGAGATTCTGGAACTTGGGGAAAGCCCTTCTCCAACAGGGAAATCGATTGGGACAGAAGGGAAGCATTTAAGGCTCTCAGAAGAGCGTGAAGTGGCTGATTTGTGACAGACGGGACAGAGTGAGACATACATAGATGGTCTGTACCATGGCCCTATGTGCCCTGGACTGGGACATGCATTCATAGGTGTGCAAGGGGGCTGGGAGCTGGAGCGTGGGGATTGGAGAACAGGCCCAGAGCAAGAACTGCTGTTGGCTGTGGGGAGACAGACTGAGGGAACAGGAGGGAGGAAATCTGCAGCATGGAATGCCTACAGAGGAGGACCAGACTGCCATGGGAGCAGGGTGCTACTGCTGAGTCACATGCAGGGGGAGGAGCCACTATTCTAGCCTCTCTCTCCCCACATGCCAGTGCCTGCCTACAGACAATAAAAGAAGCCCTTTCAGGGCTGGCCCTTGCATGCTGACTACCAAGCAATTTAAAAAAGTCCCCTCAGGGCTGGCCCTCGCATGCCTGCTGCCAGGTGCTAGAAAAAGCCCAGCCAGGGCTGGCACTCACACACCTTATGCTGGGTGCCATAAAAGGCCCTCACTAGGACCATATCTCTTGCACCTGTGGCACTGGCTTCCCTGTGCATTTGGTGCCACTGGGGATCCCATGATCCAAGCAGTCATACCATCTCTGTGCCCTTTCCTCACTGGGGCAGACCCAAGAGTTCCAAGGCAGCCTCAGGACCAGACTCCTGTGGGTGGACCAAATACAAAAGTGGGGATAAAACCAAAGCAGAAACCCAGTGATGAAGCAACTAAGGAAGAAGATCAAAAATCTTTCCATCAGCTGTAGAAGCTGCAGATTAAATCCCCATGATCAACTAGGTAGACCCTGTGTCTATGGAATATCTGAGTAGACAATGAGTGTTCCAAAAATTAAAACAGTCTAGCTCTGGCAGCTGTGGACTTTGGGGGCAAGCACATGCAGGAATTGGGCCAGATGAGACTCTGAGTGGTCCCCACAGGGCCCACAGCAGGTCCAGAGACCATCCCAGAGGGAGAGGAGAGCCTCTTGGTGAGGCAGAGGTGGGCTGTGGCTCACAACATGTGCAAGGACACTTTCAGCTGAGGCCCCAGGGAAACATAATTATTACTATTAATTTCATTATGTTTTGATTTATTCTGTTTTTAGTTCTGGCTTTTTTGTGTGTGTTTCCTTCTTTCTTTTTCTTTGTTTTAGTACTATTTTTTATTTATTTAGTCTTTTGGAATCTTCATGTTTTATAACATTTTTCTTTTTTTTTTTTATATATTTCTATTTTTACTTTGCTGTTGTTCTGTGTTCTTTTCCCTTATTTTTTCTTCTTATTTTTCTTTAATATATATTTTTATATTTTCATTTGTTTTGCTTTTCTGTTGTCCTGTGTTTTTTCCCTTTTTATTTTATTATTTTTTAATCATTTATATCGGTTCGTTCTGTTTCCTTGCTTTCTTCTTCCATTGACAAACTGCTTTGGTTTTGTTTTACATTTTTGTTAGTTTTGATCCAAATTGTTTAATTTTGTTTTTAAGTTCTTTTATTTGTCTGGTTGTTCTCTTGCTTTTTGTTTTATTTAGTTCTGTTTTTGTTTCTTTTGCATGTATATGTGTTTCCCTGTTTCTGTTTCTGTTTGATTTTATTTTTACCATTTCTCTGGGCTTTTATTTGTCTTTTTTTTTCTTTAATATATTATCTATTTTTTTATATTTCTACATTGTTTTCTGTTGTTCTGTTTTCTTTCCCCTTCCTCTTTTTCTTTTTTTTTGTATGATTTTTGCCAGTGTGTTTTGTTTCTTTTTTTTCTTTTTTTTTTTTTTTTTGTGTTTTTTGTATGATTTTTGCCAGTGTGTTTTTTTTTTTTTTTTTTTTTTTTTTTTTTTTTTGTGGTACACGGGCCTCTCACTGCCATGGCCTCTCCTGTCGTGGGGCACAGGCTCTGAGCAGCCATGGCTCACGGGCCCAGCTGCTCTGCGACATGCGGGACCCTCCCGGACCAGGGCACGAACCCGTGCCCCCTGCATCGGCAGGCGGACTCTCAACCACTGCACCACCAGGGAAGCCCTGTTTTGTTTCTTTGTTTCATTATTCAGCTGGCAATCTGCTTTGGTTTTGTGTTTTTTGTCAGTTTTCTTTTTAATTGTTTTATTTCATCTTGTGTTCTGCTGTTTGTCTGGTTGTTCTTTTGCTTTCTGTTTTATTTGGTTCTGTTTTTGTTTCTTTTGTGTATGTGTGTATTTCCTTGTTTCTGTTTTTTGTTTGTTTAATTTCACTTTTTTACCATTTGTCTGGGGTTTTGTTAGTCTTTTTTTTTTTTAATCTCCTTTATTGCCAGGACAAGTGACTTGTGGGGTCTTGGTTCCTCAACAAGAAGTTGGGCCTGAGGCTCTGGGGTGGGAGGACTGAGGCTCTGGGGTGGGAGCCCAGAGTCTAGGACGCTGGACCACCAGAGAATTCCTGACCACAGGGAAGATTCATCAATGAGAGATCTCACGGTAGCCTCTATCTGAATCCAAGACCCTGCTCCACCCCAATGCCAGGAGCTTCCAGCACTAGATGCCTCACACCAAACAACAAAGACAGGAACACAAACCCACCCCTCAGCAAATAGACTACCTAAAATCAAACTAAACTCAAACATCCCCAAAACACACCACCTGATATGGCCTGCTCATCAGAGGGAAAAGACTCAGCTCCACCCACCAGAACACAGGCACCAGTCCCTCCATCAGGAAGCCTATGCAAGCCACTGTACCAGCATTACCATGGCGAGCAGAGAACAGAAGCAAGAGGAACTATGACTCTGCAGCCTAGGGAAAGGAGACTTCAAATAATGTAAATTAGACAAAGTGAGAAGACAGAAATATCTTGCAGGCAATGGAAAAAGATAAAAACTCACAAGACCAAATAAATGAAGAGAAAATAGGCAAAATACCTCAAAAAGATTTCAGAATAATGATAGTAAAGATGATCCAAAATATTGGAAATAGAATAGAGAAAATACAAGAAATGTTTAACAAGGACCTAGAAGAACTAAAGAGTAAACAAACAGTGATGAACAACACAATAACTGAAATTAAAAATACTCTAGAAGGGGGGCTTCCCTGGTGGCGCAGTGGTTGAGAGTCTGCCTGCCAATGCAGGGGACACGGGTTCGTGCCCCGGTCCAGGAAGACCTCACATGCTGCGGAGCCTGCACGTCCAGAGCCTGTGCTCCACAACAGGAGAGGCCACAACAGTAAGACGCCTGCATACTACAAAAAAAAAAAAAAACAAACTAGAAGGAATCAATTGCAGAATAACTAAGGCAGAAGAACGGATAAGTGAGCTGGAAGATAGAGTGGTAAAAAGAACTGCCACAGAGCAGAATAAAGAAAAAAGAATGTGAAGAAGGGAGGACAGTCTCAGAGACCTCTGGGACAACATTAAGTGCACCAACATTCAAATTATAGGCATCCCAGAAGAAGAACAAAAGAAAGGGTTTGAGAAAATATTTAAAGAGATTATAGTTGAAAGCTTCCCCAGCATGGGAAAGGAAATGGTCAATGAAGTCCAGGAAGCACAGAGAGCCCCATACAGGATAAACCCAAGGAGAAACATGCAAAGACACATATTAATCAAACTAATAAAAATTAGACACAAAGAAAAAATATTAAAAACAGCAAGGGAAATGCAACAAATAACATACAAGGGAATCCCCATAAGGTTAACAGCTGATCTCTCAGCAGAAACTCTACAGGAGAGAAGGGAATGGCAAGATATATTTAAAGTGATGAAAGGGAAAAACCTACAACCAAGATTGCTCTACCCAACAAGGATCTCATTCAGATTTGACAGAGAAATTAAAACCTTTACAGGCAAGTAAAAACTAAGAGAATTCATCACCACCAAACCAGCTTTACAACAAATGCTAAAGGAACTTCTCTAGGCAGGAAACACAAGAGAAGGAAAAGACCTACAATAACAAACCAAAAACAATTAAGAAAATGGTAATAGGAACATACATATCAATAATTACCTTAGGGCTTCCCTGGTGGCGCAGTGGTTGAGAGTCTGCCTGCCGATGCAGGGGACGCGGGTTCATGCTCCGGTCTGGGAAGATCCCACATGCTGTGAAGCGGCTGGGCCCGTGACCCATGGCCGCTGAGCCTGCGCGTCCGGAGCCTGTGCTCCGCAATGGGAGAGGCCACAGCAGTGAGGGGCCCGCGTACCACAAAAA